>NC_056704.1:6058191-6072783 GCF_018831695.1 Puntigrus tetrazona | reverse complement strand
AAAAAGTACATGAAATTCACAGAAATTACTTAAAACACCAAATTTGTGAATAGACGTATATATTAACACGTGATATATAACTTTTAGGTAATATGTAATGTTATTACTTAATGGCTACCACAAATTACATTGTTAGAATGAAAAACAAATACAAAGAGGGCATTCATAAGAACTTATGCCACACGTGTTTTAAACTAGATTTATTTAGTTCATCCTGTCTTTATAATAGAATTTCTTACTTTGGCATTTACCAACATTATAAGGCTTTTTGTTTGCTCTGAGCCGATGTGAATTCTTTTTCAGGATTAACTTGGCAGGATGATGTCACCCAATCAATGATAAAGAAAGAGCTCAGCAAAGTTCCGAAGATCCCACTGTCTTCTGGGATAAAGAATGGCCCATCCACAGAGTAACTCTTACTTTTGTTATATAACGTTTCTCACGTTCCCTTTTTTATTTTACTGCATTGATTTCTTTCTGAATCTGCCCATTATCAAAGGTCTCAGAGTGGCCCTGCAAACCAGCTCAAACCCAAAATGGTGCAGCCCTATATGGACTACATGATTGTTGATCCACCTCAGTCATCTCTCCACATGCAGAGCCTGGATCCTTATAGTTACCAGCGAGTGAGAGAACCAAACACAAAGCCCTTTTGTTGCACTGCTTTGAATGTACATTGAAGCATTGGTCTACAACTTTTTCTCTTTAATTTCAGCATCGTGTCTTTTTGCCTTACAGTATGGTTACCAAGATGAAGAGGAGCGTTCTTTGAACCTGGTGGATGGAGGCAGATACCCACCGGCCTCCTCTCGCATTAGGGGAAATTCACAGCTTCCTCCATCTCTAGATAAAGATGATCAGCTTCTGCAGGATCTGATGACTCTCCTGCTTTCTTCACCTGCACAGCCTACATCACGCCATCGTGTGGCAGCACCTCACTCCACCTCATCTTTTTTCCAGGATTTGGACTTCCCACTTGACTACAAGGACTATAACAAGGACTTCTTTTCCCAGGATGAAAAGATTAATAACCAACAGGAGCAAAAGAAAGGTCCTCAGAAGTATGGAGTGTTTTCTGGGCACAGCGGTGAGATGGTGTTAATGATTTTCTTTTAAAAAATGTGTTCATACAAAGTATTTGCATATTTTATCAATGACCTCTGATACTTCGACCCCAGGACCCACTCAGCAGAGCCTGAATGAGCTGCTCCTGCAACATGGATTTGATTTAAACCATCTGAACCCTGAGGAGATGGAGCGTCTGTTCACTGTCCTTCAGCTCCTGCAAAATGAACCTACAAACAATCTGAGAAAATGTGAGCACCTTCAAATTTTACTTTTTATAGAATATCAGTATACAAATTCAAGATATACAGTACACCCCATAAAGTTGGAGTTCCAAAAAAATAAGTAAAATCATAAATGATTGTTTTCCTTCATCCAGCTGAAACAAAGGATTCCTCAGTGTCTCCAAAAGTGGTGAGCATCAAATGTTTGTGCCGTTGTTCTACAGACTGCTACCAGACTTACTACAGATCATGCACCTGACTTTCAGTTATTTCTAAACAAAAACAATAAATTTGAGCAGAAATGCTGCTGGGAGACACATGACAAATCAAAAGAAAATAGCGTAACATCGGCTTAAAATATTTAACATGGACTAAAGATAACAGTCTGTGGACATCATACACTATGTCCATTATACAAAACCTATCAGCTCTGCAGACTGCCTTTAGCTGAAATCTGTCAAATAAATAAATAATAAATAAAAAGGCTGTGTGGAGTATTCCAGACTTCAGTAATATTACAAGGATGGGTTGATCTCAGTAGTAATTCTATATATTATCTGCAGGGGGCAGCAATTGTTAACTTAAAATATTATGAACATAAATACATTATATTTGGGAAACGAGAGCCATGATTATGTGATGTGTCTTGTAGGTCTTTTATCTTTTAGGCCTCTTAGCCAACATCAGTGTATCTCTGAACACAGTATTTTAGGTGCTTCTGTACTGCTAATTTCCTTTCCTCACCCCTTCAGCGCTGATCCATCAATAATCATGGTTGGCTAGAGAATAAACCTGCACTGCTGTATTGCCCTCTCAAAAGCATTTTATAAAGAATAAAAGAGAAAAGACTAGAGGCTGCAAATAAAACAACGACATAGTACATTTAACATGAAATTCTATAAAAAACAATTCTACTAAAATGTTAATGTTGAATTCAATGTGTTATTTGCAATTTCTAAATGATTTTTGAATCATACATGGAACATATGGAGCATATTATAGACAGTTAACTTGACAAAGCATGTATGTGCTCTATTAGATGAAGATTACGGAGGGGGAGATGACCCATGTGGTGGAGAAGGCTTCTGTCCCAGCTAAAAATTCCTCCTTCAATTCTCCACTCCACCCCGGGTCCGAAACCTCCCCCCAGGGTTTTCAAGGGGCCTCCCAGGATAACTCCATCCCAATAGGTTCTAGTTCACTAGGACCTTCATCTCTCAAACAAGAAGATGGACGACTTGGAAAGGGAGCCTTCAGTGCGAAGCCAGAAAAGAATGAAACCAAGTTTAAAGAGGAATTTGGATACATTGTCACCAATCAAAGGTACAACTAACAGTTTAGACTGTTGGACTGAGTGTTAGTCTATGTGGGTGTTCTTTTGTCTGAAAATAAAGTAGTCATGTGGTATTTGTTTTCAAAACACTACATTAACGAAGGACCTAGGGGCACATGTCAAACTGGCTATTCAGTGGAGAGTCTGTTTGTGTGTTGTTTTTTTGTGAGTTCTGTGTCAGTTTGTGCTTGTGAACGTGTGTGTGTATGTGGGCGTATGAATGTGTATGTGTCTCTACAGCCTTCTCACTCTGTCTGATGGGGTTCATCTACTGAAGACCCTTGCTGAGAGGATCCATCTCACCACTGGCTCTTTCATCAATATCAGGTAGGCCTAGGTTTAGAGCAGGGAGGTGGAAACAGTCCCAGAGTTTGCTTTGGTGGTGACCCCTAAGCTTTATTTAATTTGTAAAGCTTGCAAAGGCATTTAACGAACACATAATTTGAAGATATGGAAAGTGTAAGTAAAGTTAATGTTTAACCTAACTTAATGGTTTATTTATTTGTTATAATAATTTAATCAATGCAAACAGTCTTGATTGCTGTTTGTTGATGTGGTTAGAAAGCAAATGCTAATCCCACTAACCCTGTGGTGAGCTGGAACCTTGGTCAATTGTCCTTGGAAGACAGAGGGGGATGGCTAAGAGGGAAAGAATGAGAGAGAAAAGGTTATGGAATGATCTCAAAAGTGGATTTGCTCCACTACTTGTCTTCCCTTTATTGCTTGGATCCCAATATCTAACACACACAATCAGGGTCTGAAATTAACACCCGCCAACCCACCAAATGTGGATGAAATTCAGCCGGGGTGGGTAAACTCATTAGCCAATTTGACAAGTTATGATTCACGAACTGTTATCACTTTGCATGCCATCGCTATCAGAGCCCTTGCCCTAAGATGAGCCTCCAAGGCAAAGCTTAAAGATGACTGCCTAGTGGACGAGAAGCACCGCGTCATGGCATGCATTTACAATTTGAATATGTGAATATTTACAGAGAACGGAAAGCTATTCAGCGATTCAGATCTTGTTTATTTCTGATAGTAGCCAAATTGGCTGATGAGTAAGAAAAATGAACTTCACACACTGCACATAATCATATGGGAAACTTGCATGTGATGAAAAATTCTGCTCTACAGTGTGGTTGGTCCAGCTGTCACTTTCCGGGTGCTCCCAAACAGCCAGAATTTAACAGCAAGTGAGGTGTCAGAACAAGCAGGTAAGTAATGAACACGATGTTTCATGTCTATTGGTGATGTCTGTCATACAGTTGTTTCTGAGACACAATAATGGCTCAAAAGACTTCAAACGTAATGTAAAACATAAAGACCTGATAGGCCTGTATTGCTGTTTTGACATTTTTAAAATAGCAAATAGCTTTTGGTTTGTTTTACCACTGAGATGTCACCAGTAAGAAGTCTTATTAGGGGAGGACCATTTTTATTCTGAAGAGCACTTAATTCTGGTTTTGGAGGAGAGGGCCTGTTTTGTTGTATATGTATCAAAAATTAATCTGTCCGACATTTAGATGTACACTGTATGCTGTCCTCGAGACCTAGACTAAAAGTGACCCACATCTGCTGAATTCTATCTTAATGCACCAAGCCTATATAGGACTAGTATAAATAATGCAAACAGTAACTGAACATTGGTATAATTTATTATATTACAACAGCTAACAGCAAAAACCTACGTGAAGTTTTGCATTATAGTGATATTTACCATTGTATTTAATCCTGAAAAAAATCACTGTGCAAAACCTCTTGTGGTTTATTGCTTTATTCAGCGGGCTGGTACAGAGTACATGTACATGTCTTATTTGTATCAGTATGTTGAGAAAGCATTAGAATAAGCTATCTGTGACTGTCTTCACGTTTATTGTTTCACATGCAGTGGCTCAAAAGAACCTTCTAGAAACAGAGACCGGTCTAAAGGTGCTTCAGGCAGGTGTCGGGGAGGTAAGGATGTGTAGAAGCATGGACACTATGTCTTAACCTGTGTGCCCGTTGTTTAGTCCTTTTCCACGAAGTTCTGTCTCTCGTATGCTCGAGGAGGGAATATCTCGCAAGACCCCTGACACCCACCCCCGTCTCATTTGCTTTGTTGCTATGACAACGACATCATACGTGTCAAACTGTCAGGCGCGCTCACGACTCCAAAGCGCGCGACCGACTGGCATCCCAAATGCTTCTCCCCTCAGAACGCAACATTCCCGCGAAACACCACAATGTCCGTGCCAGGGCTGAGCGAACGGCGTTGTTCGTTTCCCGCGAACTTAAACCTACCAGCCGTTACAGTTACTAACAAAACTGAACGGAATCCAATTGTCAAACCAGCGGGAGAAAAAAAAAGGAGCTCTACGGTTACCGCACGTAGATTTTTGCTCATCTTCGGCGGACCACCGGGCGCGAGCGCTTTCCAGTCTCCATTAGTTTATTGATTTTTTGGTGAGTTCAACTTTCTCTTTAACTTAATTAAATGGTGCATTGCATGAATGCCATCCTATATTATATCAAACATGTTTGTTAATTATACAGGGCGGAAAAAAGAAATCTGCTTTTTATCCACTGAATGATCCANTTTTTTTTTTTTTTTTTTTTTTTTTTTTTTTGCTTAGAAATAAATCTCTTACAGACCACATGCGGCGGGAAAAATGTTACCCTTTTTATCACATATACTGTCTAACTGGTTTTCCCAGCATTCATTTTACTCACCCTTCGAAGTCAGTGCTTTCAGGCTCATGAATCAGAATTGTAATAAACGAGTTTACTGGCCACCTTAAAGACGGGCCAGCCTGTTTTTATTTGAATCTAGGAACCTGCAGTAGTCGTTAAACTGTTTTCCTTGAACTGCTCAGTGATTTGTTGAAATAAAGAACGCGCAATAAAAATGACCAATCAGAATGATTTGCACTCAGAATCTCCGCACAGACAGTGATGTCAGGTAAAGATGGTTGCTGTGGCGACAAGGTCAGTGCGGTGTGCACAGAAGTGATGATGTAATGCCCTGGCTCCTGTATATGGTGGTCTGCATCATTCCAACAGAGGACTAGAGAATATTATGGGACTCGTATGTGTTGAAATGCCTTGTATTAAACGATTTTTCTTTCCCTGCTTTTCTCTCATCAGTTCCTTTCTGTCTGTTCTCTTTTTAATGGGCATTGCGCTTACATCAAACGTTGTAATGTTGCCATAGCAACCAGTGACCCTGCTGAGATCATACTTCCAGACAGCAGGGTGGGATGGGTAGTCCTGTTTTAAATTTTCGATTTTAATACTTGTCTCTTCCCCTCTTCACTTTTCCATTTTAAAATGTTACAGATGCGCAGTTCTTTATGGTTCTTCTAGGATTAGAAATAGGGTTACATCTCTTGTTTGTATCTGATAGTTTGATGGAAACAGCATAAATTGGGGCCATGAGATTTATTACGATTTGTGATTCGTATGTTTGTGTTCATCTCTCTGTCTTTCCAGAAAAACGATGGCCATGCGTTGCCAGTGGCAACACGTGTACGTGACAACACCCAGTGGGTGTTCCTCATGTTTGTGGGTGTGGCTTGTGTGGGTGGACTCCTGGTGGGGGCACTGACCATCGCGTGCCTGCGCACCCATGCCCGCCAGTTGGCCTCAGGGAAACTGGGACTTGGACCTGAGGCAGGAAATGTGACGCATTATGAGTACCAGGTTTGGAACTGTTTGGCATGCGCGCTGCATCACATCTCTGCAGTGCAAACCTTCTCTGCAACCAAGCTATTTTAATCCCGACTGATTTGAGCAACTTTGCTTGTGGTAGCACGTTATTGCCAGACAATAATGCGATCCGATTTATTTGATTTGAGCATAAGCGAACCGGAGCAAACTGATAAGCTGCGATATTCAGTTACGGTGAATTGCAAATGCAGCGTGTGCTGCAAACTGTCTTTTCTTAATTTACCAGGATCTTTGTCGGCAGCACATGGCTGCTAAGTCCTCTCTTGGAAGGCAGGACTGCGGGGTCGGAGCTGCAGGTGGTGCTGGTCAAGGAGGAGGGGGAGGTGGTGGGGGAGGAACGGATACGTCACGAGTCAGCAGCGTGTCATCACAGTTTAGTGATGCGGCTCAGCCCAGCCCTAGTTCTCACAGCAGCACCCCCTCCTGGTGTGAGGAGCCAGCGCAGTCTAATATGGATATATCTACGGGGCACATGATACTGGTAGACAAGCATTACCCTATTTACAGTGCAAAAAAAAAAAAGAAAATGTACTTCCAGCGCATAACGTTAAAGGCCCATTTACACCAAGAATGAATTCATCACTACATTAGCATTCACAGGAATATAAAATAACGTTCTATTATATTCAGATATAGTGTGTTATAGGCATGCTGTACATAACATAGTAATAGCAGTATTACAAGTAACAAACCCTAAACCAAATCCTGACTTTTACATTATAGTAACTAGTAAGCATGTGTGGTAATTTTACTTATTGTTGTTTAAATGCACTGTAAAAATGTATCCGCTGTACAAATGAAGCGTAACTGTTTGTAGTTATAGTCCTTGGTGTGAACAGCCCTTAGTCTTTTCACTTTATTTAATGCTTTGAATGATAATTGCCCTTCAGCTGCTTATACCCATTCATATTTATGCCACGGTTGTACAAAGAATGTTTTGTTTCTGTGTTAATTTTATTGGTTTATTAGCATTCTCTAAATTTTCATGTGTTTTTTAAGTATCACATGAATGAGCAGCTGAGAAATCAGGGGTCTCTATTCTGGTCTCTCTCATGCTTTCTAGGCGTATATGGAGGATCATCTAAAGAATAAAGACCGTTTGCTCAAAGAGTGGGAGGCTCTGTGCTCCTACCAGGCAGAACCCAGCACCATCTCAGCTGCCCAAAGCGAAAGTAATGTCAAGAAGAATCGCTGCGCCGATGCCGTGCCCTGTAAGTAAGACCCTGATGCTCTCCTACCCCCTGCATGTCTTGAAACTCTTTCATTTTGTATTTAAGTGTGTCTGAAATGGCATTGTGCAGTGCACAAATTGTAATACGACCAGTGTCTCGTCGCACATCCTGATTGACTTTTCCTCTTTTTAACGGATTAGGTGTGTAACCAGCAGTTGTTTTTGCAGATGATCATTCTAGAGTGAAGCTGAAGGCCGAGATTAACCCTTCCAGGACAGATTACATCAATGCCAGCACCATTGTAAGTACGTGCACTTGATGGTCCTCTTGGACTTAATCATGTGACTCATTTCTTTAGAATCGGAAACACAACAGTTTGAAGGGCCTTTATTATGGTCTCTTTCCTGCTCTCTGTAGCTGAAATCTAAGCCTGAAATCTAAAGCTAGAAAGCCCTCCTTTCCTTGCATCCCTTTCTGTTACCAAGGCAATAATCCATTTATTCCTCATAGACCTGCAAGGCTGCCACTGGTTTCGGAATCCCCCTCTCAGTGTTGCCATGGTTACGTTGTATTGATCTCATTCAGCATGTGTAGGTCTGGAATCCCCTGCTGCTCTGTTGTAGTCAAGAGCGAAGGGATCATCAATTAAGCCTTCATGCGCCTTGGATCACATTAATACCCTGTTGTCGTGGTGATGGTCAGATCCAGAGTTAAGAGGGCTAAAGCACTGACCCCTGACCTTTTGTCTCCTGTTGACCCTTTAGATCGAGCATGACCCCCGGATGCCTGCGTATATTGCCACCCAAGGTCCTCTTTCACACACCATCTCTGATTTCTGGCAGGTCAGTCAAATTTGTGGATTTAATTAATTATTTGATGTAAAGATATTCAAGTTGCTTGAAAATACACTACCAATTGAAAACATTTTTTAATGATATTAATACTTTTATTCATCAAGGATGCATTAAATTGCTTTTTAAACTTCGGTTTCGGTATCAAAAACTTTAAGCTAAACAACTGTTCTCATGTTTAATATTAGTAATAGTTCATTGAATGATTTCTAAAAGATCATGCAACACTCAACACTCAAGTAAAAGTGAGTAATGGCTGCAGAAATTTCAGCTTTTATTTGTAAAGCACAGCTAAACACAACTACCGTTGACTGACCAGTGTGCTGTACAAAGTAACCACAAACAGAATTGAGAAGTTGCAGACCTAATAGCTCTTGCAGGTTGGTCTATCAATAGATCTTTTAGGTAAGAGGGCGCTAAACCATTGAAAGATTTAAAAACCAATAAGAGCACTTTAAAAGGGATCCTGTAGTGCCCTGTTAACCAGTGAGGGACAGGAGTAATATGCTCACGCTGTCGAGCTTCCGTCAGGACTCTGGCAGATGCTTTTGGACCATCTGAAGGTGGTTTAAAGTGGACAAACTAACCCCCCCAAAAAAGAAAGTTACAATTATAAAGAACATGGAGTGCTCTGCCTAAATTAGTAAAAGAAAGAAATGACTTCAACTAAGAAAAGCTTGATTGACTTGTCTGTCAAGCTTTAAGGCACAGTCCAACACCACACCCAGATTTTTCACCTATGACTTTATTTAAGATTTAGATTTGTTACACGAAGGGGCAAACATCACAATCTGTTTTACTCTTAATCAGACTTAAAACATTTTGACACCATGCTTTAAAAGAGCATGCCTTTTTTTAAAAGTAGACTTATTTTCCAACTCATTTTCCAAATAGGCTCACTTTCAAACAGCTGAGTTTTACCATTTTCTAATCCATTCAGCCGATCTCGGGGTCTAGCAGTACCACTTTTAGCTGCAGCTTAGCGTAGATCATTGAATCTGATTAGACCATTAGCTTCTCAATATTCTATAATATGTTTCAATATTTTTCCTATTTAAAACTTGACTCTTCTGTAGTTACGCCATGCACTAAGACCAATCCATTCTTATGTTTCAAAGGAATATATAATAGGTAAATATAATAAACATTTTTAAAAACATTTTGATGCCACGCATTTGAATGGAAAGTGTATTTACACAGTTATACAGTTCTGTGAATTCATGTATATTTTCTGTGCATTTATGTAAATGCTGCGTAAATGGCACATTTTGTAAGCCGTGTATATTGCACAGATGGTTTGGGAAAGCGGGTGTACAGTCATAGTGATGATGACGGCTCTGGTTGAGGACGGAGAAAAGCAGTGCGATCGCTATTGGCCTGATGAGGGCTCCTCTCTCTACCACATCTATGAGGTTTGTCCGAACCTATCCCCAGATTTTTGCTTTATGTGGCGTAAACTACATCAAACATTATGTTGACCTTTAATTATCTCACTCAGGTGAACCTGGTGTCTGAGCATATCTGGTGTAATGACTTTCTGGTGCGGAGTTTCTACCTGAAAAACGTCCAAACCCAGGAAACTCGTACCCTCACTCAGTTCCACTTCCTGAGCTGGCCTGCACAGGGCATACCCACCTCCACAAGGCCTCTGCTGGACTTCCGCAGGTACTGCACATGCTCGCGTACATAGTGTGTATGTATTTCTGGTTATATATATTGTATTCAAGTATATATTACTATTTACACATCTAGGTCCAATAATCACTTGGTCGTGATGGTTTGCTTTAAAGGTAATCATTGGAGATAACCAAAATTGTTGTACGAATCTGAAGAGTGTACAGAAAGTAACTGCGTAATATTAATAATAAATAATAAAATGAGAACTATTATGATTGTAAATATTTCAATTTGATATATATATTTGTGTTTTATTAATTTACTATTATACATTTACTGTAAGTTGGGCTGAGTAAGCATATTTTAATATTTATTCATATAATAATCACTCTTATTATTATTACTACATAAACTGTTTAAATATGAGTTCTTAAGCTGTTTGTGTAGTAATTGTACATTACAAGTGCCATGCATAAAAAAGACTAAATAATTTTTATTAGGCAAAAGTCATTATATCCAAACTTCCGTAATTGTGACCACTCCTCTGTGTTTGTCATTTCCACGTTTGGTCTTTCTTCTAGCTGCCATTACATGATCTCATTCCATCACTCCTCACTCCATGTTCTCCATTCTCTCCAGTCTCTTTGAACCTCTTACCCATCCTGTCTCTTTCTGAGAGCGATGGAGCGCAGTAGCGAGTATTGCACAGCTGTCTGTGTCATTTTTGTGGTTTGCAGCTAGTAGTCTGGTTCCAGTTGCATAGTCACAAAAATGAGCACAGACAGGTGTGGCTGCAGCAACGCTGATGAAACGCTCCATCGCCTAACTCCCTTCTCCCACTTTCTCTCTGCGTGATTCTCTTTCGACCTCTGCATCTTAATCTCCTTTCATTTCCTATTCTGTCTCTCTCCTTTCTTCACTCATGTTCTTACATTTCATGCTTTCGGTGTTGATGTTGCTTGTTTCTTACCACTCTTGACTGTGGTATAACTCTGCTCTTTTTGATCTTTCTGGCTCTCTACTGTGGAGTGGTCCTGATGTTTTCCTCTGATCTCTGTGGGAGTCTACTCTACATAAAACTAGATTTTTACAGTGCTTGCAAAGCGACCACTGTACCAAAATTTTTCTTATCTTTATTCATTTTGTTTTTCACAAATATCTGCAATTATTTTTGTCTCAAGCTACTTGATATATTCCAGTCTAGGCACCATTTAAACTTTGTTTCATGGTTAATTGTGAGCTTCATCTAGATGTAAATGTATTTGTTGTCATCATCAATACTAATCCTAATCATCAAAATATTGTATAAATTCTATAAAATAAATAATACCCAGAGCAACATATTTATTTTTTTGTATTTTCTGCCATTATAGATGAAAATAACAATAATTGTAATACTATGTTTTTTTCCAAAATGAAAACTGTATGTCATCAGTACAAATACCAGTCATTGTTATATTAAAATTAACATAAAAAATATACATATATATACACACACTGCTGTAAAATTTTTGGGGTAAATTTTTTTTTTAAGAATGATTTTTATTTAGCAAGGATGACACAAAGTCTGGAATAATTATGTTTTAAATAAAAGCAAATTAAACTGTCAAGGTTTTCACACAAATATTAAGCAGCAAAACTGGAATATTTAGAAATATTTCACCAAAACAGCATATTAGAATCATGTGACACCTAAAAAAATGTCTGATAATTCAACTTTCATCTCAGAAATAAATTACATTTTCAAAGATTAAAACATAAAACAATTATCTAACTGTATAATTAAGTGACTTTTTACTGTATCTTTCAAATCAAACCATATAAATGTAGCCTTAATGAGCATAACATAAAAACATAAAAAAATCATACCAAACTCAAACCTTTAAATGGCAGTATAGTATATACAGTATAGTTTTTTTTTTTTAGTTTATACATGTCTATAAGCATTAATGTAATTAACATGTAGAATGTTTGTTTAACATGACAGATTTTAATGATCTTCTTCAAGCAAACCTTTTTACCGCATACACCTTTATAGTGTCATGTGCATTCCCCCTGCAAAGCTGACAGAGATCAACATGTCGTAACAACTGCTAAGCGTCATTTCATGCACTCAGAAGTAAAAAGCCTAAGAGCTGAACTAATCTTTAAAAGTATTGCTGCCTTGCAAGCACTGGTATTTGCTTCAGGCAATCTCTTTTTCTTTCCTTCAGGAAAGTCAATAAGTGCTACCGTGGCCGCTCCTGCCCCATCATTGTGCACTGCAGGTATCTCTAACACATCGATGCATTTTTTTTTTATTAACTGAAAGATAAAGGACTGTAGTTTGATACGATTTAAGAAATAAAGTTTTAAAATAAAATCAGTATACAATATTGTTGTATACGGAGTGCTGCATTGATTCTGAATCTACTGTATGTTCCCATTTGGCACATAAGATGTTTTTTTTCAGAGCGTATTTCTCACAGTGCTTCTTCTGTGCAGTGATGGTACAGGCCGGACTGGAACATACATCCTGATCGACATGGTTCTGAACCGCATGGCTAAAGGTCAGCACGTGTCGGAAACTTGTGAAGAAATAGTTAATGTTTAAGAAAGTAAGGCACGCTGAAAATTGCTGTTTTGTTTTGTTTTGAACTCAGGAGTAAAGGAGATCGATATTGCTGCAACCCTAGAACACATTCGAGACCAGAGGCCAGGAATGGTGCGCACCAAGGTAACGGAGGACAAAACTGTCCCAAATTAATAATAAAAGAACTACTGTACCCATAAAACACCACAGTATCAGCAGCCTCTCCTATTCCCCTCAGTTGCGGTAACTGCTCTATATCTTCTTCACTGGTGCTGATTGTGTTATTAAAAGAGTTGGAGTAGTGGATTGTGAAATAGAAATGCTGATCTGTGCTTTTTCTTTTCTCAGGATCAGTTTGAGTTCGCACTGACCGCTGTGGCAGAAGAGGTTAATGCTATTCTGAAAGCTCTACCGCAATGAATCGAATGCCCATGACCCAACAGGCACACAAACGCATACATACACACTCACAAATTACACGCATGAGTGCATACACACTTTCTGTGGCCACTGAGGTTAGTATTAGGGATGTGCATGAGTAATCATCTAGTCGAGTATTCGCTCTACACCTAGCTACTAAAAATAATAATCTATTAGCAAATTGGATTTTCTTTTCGCTCTTACTGTATCCTTCACTTAAATCAAGTACAGCTAAAGGGTGTTGGGTTGCACTGTGCTGTAGAGGGGTGAGAGATTTTATTGTGCAATATTTTAATCTTTATGGTTCTTGCTAGTCATGCTTTCCATTAGATAAAGATCCACTTTTACGGTGCCAAGAGTTGTAAGAAACTATTCGTGCAGCCTTTTCTTCACAGCAGACTCTGCTATTAGCAAATTAAAATGTCGACTTGATTTATGAATAATATTATGATAAAATAGGTAAATAGCAGATTTTAAACATTAAAATTAGATTTTATTTTTAACTCGGTGGGTAATAGAGCTTTTATAATTATTTGAAATCTTTTAAGAAAGGCATAGTTTAATTTATTTTGTGAAACCATTATAAGCATCGTGTAGGCTTATGTCTGCGAATAAAACTGAAAAATATTGTCTTTATTAAATGATTTTTGTTTTCAGTGTTACTGTACTTGACCTCAAAATTACTCAGTGCCATCCCTACTCATTTTTGCTGCTTTCCTGCAACTGAACCCAAAACCCAACTCAAAACCCAACCAGTTTTGCCAAATATTACCTTCCCACAGCATGTAACATGAAATCCCCTTAAATATAATGCTCACACACAACAGATACACTACTTGGACCTGTATTTAAGCTCTTCTTGGGTCTGATTTCTTCCTCGCCTTCACTCTTGGTAACAAAGATGTAATTATCTAAAGGGAAATGCGTTTCTCATTATTTCTCCCTCTGTTTCAACGCGGTGATGACTTAGTCCTGTTACGTACATTTCATCAAGTGTAACGTGAGTTTGCTTCACAATCCACTCGTTTACTTGGGAGGGAGAACAGAAAGTGTCACGAGCAAAAAGTGTTGCTGTCGTCGGGTTTCACGTTCGACGAGCCTCGGTCAAGTGCAGGCTTGCATGGAATGCGTGCCCTCAGAATTCGAATCATCCCTCTGCCCCTTGAATGTCTTTTTGTTTCCATTTTACGGTTTTAATCTGTTGCACAGAATTATGACAACTGCCTGCACATGTAGAACATAATGTGGGGGGAAAAACGCATCGCATTGAGCCTATACATGTCTCCACTGTTAAGCCCAATGACTCCACATTTCTTAATTTCAGTGACAAATCCATCACACTTCGTTTTAGGAGAACTCCAAGTCAAATGCTGACGTGACAGCAAGAATTTAAAGTGGCGGATGTGTTCAATTTCAGATCAGACTCTGGAGAACGCGCCGCTGTGGCAATTATTGTGAAGCCAGACAAAGAGATTCCTTTCCTTCCTCGTTGGTTGAAATATCTTTCTCTACTTCTCTCTCTTTCTGGTTATTATGGTCAGCTTCAATGTTCTATTCCTCTTGCAAGTCGGTAAAAAATATATATATATCTATTATATATAAAAAAAAAAGATTTTGTATCTTGTGATAA
>NC_056704.1:5941838-6058091 GCF_018831695.1 Puntigrus tetrazona | reverse complement strand
TTGACCCAGCATATTTGCCTACCAGACATGTGACGGGCGCTCGTTTGATTGGCTGGCGGCTAACAGGCTTTGCCTCACAGGCTGTCTGTCTGGTGCTGGCTGTCTGCCGGTGATCCTTGGCAGTGCCAGCATGCCTTGATTTACAGTAGTCTTGTCCATTATATAATGACTACCAGAATCATTAGCTTGTCAGGCAACTATGAATATTACTTACTTACCATATTGCATCAAGTCAGACCTTTACAAATTTCCACTCTGCATTTGAGTGGAAAGAGCAGTAGTTAGTTATTTAATCTGCGTTTTAATGTTTCTATCTTGCATTGGTCTATGAACTCGTCGCTAAGCTAGTTACTACTAGTTAACTGTTGCATATTTGCACCTCCATCCTCTAGATGGCAGCAGCAGCGGTGGAGGAGTTACCCAGGTAGAGCCCCTTCCTCCCTTGAGCTTATGCGCTTTCGCTGAATTAAGTGTTTACTTCTATATCACATCTGTTATTTGTTATTATTCATCCTTGTTAATTGTATTAAACTTACATCATTTGCTACTCTTTTCTGAAATCTGTCTGCCCATTTTACACCTTAGATTGGCATTCTTTTTTTAATTAAAACAGGAAGTCAGGGCATGAAGAATATGAAGAGTTTGTCCCTTTTTCAAAACAACCAGTAGCTTAAAATATACTACAAATTATAGTATGCTAATAAAAATCTAATTCAACACTTGCATTGGAGGTTTACATTGAGTTTTGGTTGACTGTTGACAGAAACTGCTTCATCTGATTACTTTTACAAGCGTATTTAATGAAGTTAAAATAAGTTGGGAGGAATGGACTTTCAATGAGATGGCATAATCATTTAAAAATATCTGCATTTGTGCTGCAAGATAGGAAGACTAATAATAATGCTACATGAGTGAATAAGTAGTGACAACATTTTAATCTGTTGCACTAATAAACAGGCTAATATGCAACAAACCTCGCGTTTTAGTTACGTGTAGTCTTTAAAGTAGGAAACAAGAATTTAGTGAAAAAGGGAAATTAAAAACGCATAAATATACTTGATATTTCAATAAAAGGTATTAGTAACAGATTCTTTGTGGCTGTATCAGGTGATGTGGGCGAGGCTCACTGTATCCCCCTCATAGCTGTTCCTAGCTTAGAGTGCTGTAGCCATGATGACGACAAAGCCAAAGAAGTCACTTGTTTATGCTCAACCTGGGCCAGTGCTCCCACCATCACAATGGACCTCAATCTGCGAGTACCGCCGAGCGTGGTCTTCTGCCAGACAGTTAGTTCCCAAACACGCACATTAGTGATCACCATCCATAACCTTAAAGGAATAGCTCACCATTAAAAATAATGAGAAAGACATGATGTTACAGGACCAAGCTTAGAAGGCTTTGGATTCATCTTCAAAACACAAATGTGACCCTGGACCACAAAATCAGTCATAAAAGGTCAGTTTTTTATAGAAACAGATGCTTCTGACCAACTTACAAAGATACAACTATTTGAAGAAGATATATAAAGACAAACCCTCATTGAAATACTCCTCATGCCTCAATGTATGTGCACTAATCAATGCTTATGCAGAAAACACATTATTTCATATTCATCAAATAAAGTAATCATGTCAGTTGAGAAGACTGCTTCATTGATATGGATATATTACACAATGTATTTAGTAACATTTCAAAGTTTTCAGTGGAGAGACCCGACATCTCCAGCTTCATTTGTGTTTGAGATGTAATGTATTTGAGTGAACTATTACTGTTTTCTCTGTCATTCTCTAACAAATATCTTTTTGCCTCTCTTAAGCTCCACCGCACTAATTTGTGGCTTCATCATAAAACTGAGAAACTGTCTCGTGGCAGCGGTGTTTCCTGAGACAGCTTTACACCATCGGTCTGCTCGCTCAGTTAGAGTGCCTATTAAGTACCTACAGTCAAACACACACTTCCACACATACAGCATGCTAATACTTTAAAACCTGGCTACACGGTGACGCTGAATCACTTGTGTTATATAAGCTCCCGTTTGAAAGCGCGTCACACTGGGTACAGTGGTTTTGCTTCATGTGTGTTTCACAGGTGAGGTTAGCCATGTTAGAGACATGAGCATAGGAATAATGGATCTTGAAGCGTGGCGTTCAAGGTGGCGCAGGCCATCTCTACCTCTTCCCCGACATGCTGCCAGTGATCACGGAAATAGAGAGGCGGGTTCAACGTTCGCATCCCTCTCCCGGGAAGCATGTTTGATCGTTGCGAGGAGATCAGAGCGGCATGCTGCTGCGGGTACAGCCCGGTGCTGTTCAACGTGGGCATCAACGAGCAGCATGGCGCTGCGCCGAGAAGTGAGTCTTGATTATGTAAACACCTCTCAAGAAGCGCTTGCGTAACATCAACAAATAACATTAGATCATAATTGTTTGATTTATCTGATGTCTTTTTCGGTTTGGTATACGCTGCGTTCATATTGAAGACGTCTAAAGGGAAAATGAAAATGTTTGTATCGTAGGTTTGGAGACACGTCGCTTCAGGAGCTCATCAGCGTGAGAGCCACAGCACGTCTCAGCTCTTACTACCAGCAGTTTAAAGAGGTTTTACCTGACGACTGTAAGTCATCGCTCTTATCTTACGTTTTTCTTTCATCTCATAGCTAAAAACATATCTGAATTATACAAGTCACTCTGGTTTTAATTTTGTGTTTTTCTCAGGTCTTCCTCGCTCGCATTAGTCAGGCGTGTCTCCCGGAGCTGTTGCGGTTCCTTGGTCAAAATGTTCACGCTAGGAAAAATAAAAATGTAGACATTTTTGTGGCAGGCCGCCAGAAGGTAACAGTTCATCTGCTACTAATTTACATACTAATAATTGCTCGAACCCGTTGGCCATTGTTTTCGTTTTAAAAAGTATTCTCATTAAAAACTATAACCACCCACAGTTTTCATGTCTGAAGTAAGTGAAGTAGAGTGCTCGACAAAGGTTGATCACGAAAAATAGATAAAAAGTCAGCACACATCTCCAAAGATTTTATAATTGGCTATTACAGTGAATTTTTAAGCAAGCTGGATCTTCATCAGAAATATACTAAGTGTAAAATAATTTGGTTCTCAACCAGATGGGGCCTGAAAACTTCCAATTAGCCACAAAAGGAGACTTGGATTGTAAAATGAATCAAAAATACTGGAAATAACAAAATATTAGGATTCTAACTAAAATCATGTTTCTTTATTCTTTTCCTAATAACATTTTTAATAAATAATATACAGAATGAGAATGTTGGGTGGTCTTTAATATAATACATCAACGCTCCCCCAGTGTCTACTAATAAAAGTTTGACTATTACCATAATTACGCCAATTTTATTAAATATTCTTTTTGAATCATGAGGGCCCTTCAAGTCAAAAGAACCACTGCGTTCATTGGCGCACCCTTAGAACATGAACATGGTACAAGTTGTTTTATTAGTTCAGCATAAGCGCAAGCCGAGAGCATCTTTGAGGCATTTAAACAGGTTCTGTTGCCTTTCCAAAATATGCTTGAATGCTGAACTGGAATAAATATGAATTAGCTGTAACACGATATTTGTAACCCCTTGACTCAGATTTGCCGGGCGACTAAATGGAGTACGTTTACCAGCTGTAAAGCGCCAAGGACCGAACCGCTATGTCAGTGACTTTGGAGCAGTGCCTGATCCTGCACGCAGCATGGCATGGCTCCGCAGGTCTTCACCCAGGCCCCTCGACTGCATGCGCAGGTAAGACCCCAAGCACTGCCTGCACTTCATTCCATGCATATCCATGCGCTTTGAGGATGTGCCTCTCTTTCTTCTGTGTCTCTCTGAAGGATCCTCAGTGCATCATTCCTCATTGCTTTTGGCTTTCCAGTAACACTTTTCTGTCTTTTTTATTGCTCCATTGGCTTATGTGGCCTAATATGTTCGTTTACTTTTATATTTACTCACTCGTTCAGGGTGTTTGTTTCTTGTCCTCACCCCTTCCATCTTTTCTCCCTTACTCTCCGCTCCTACGAGAGGCGTAAAAAAGCGAATAAATGCACCTGTAGAGTGGCAGAGAAATAGCTGAAACTTTGAATCTGCTGATTTGTTTGGCTGTGCTGCCAGATGTTCTGTACTTATTATAAATAAAGTACTTAAACGATCACTTTTGTCACATAATTGTCTCCTCTTGTCTCTGTGCAATCTAAGGGTCGATCTAAACAAATATATGTAGTTACATTTGCTTACATAAAAATCTGTGATATATCTGTCCTGTGGCCTTTGATGACAGAGACAAGTTAGGGATTTTGTTGCACGTTTTATTGAGTGAAAGATTTAATTCCTTGTAGATTTGTTAATGCATTGGAGTGTCATGAACTAGCAATGCAGTTTAGCATATATTCTTCTATGTAACTAGCTGTTACTTCCCATACACCACTGTTTAGATTTAGTAGGATGTCCTTTTTATTGCTTTTACTAAGCAAGGACACACACATTCAGTTGATTTAAAAGTGACAGTAAAGCCAAATCAGAACATTTTAAATGATTTATAAAAGAGATAACCCGGCTCAGGAGACTGGAGTAGTGGATGCTGAAAATACATTTAATAAAAGATGCTTAAAAAGTTGTAATGCTATTTCCCTTAATATAACTGTTTTATTGTATGTTTTTCACATAAATGCAGCTTTAGTGAGAATAAAATTAAAAATTTAGGGTCAACATTCTCTTAGTCTACTCTGATACATTTTGAATTGCTTATAAATGTGATAAAATATTCAAACAAAGTAAAGAGATATTAGATTTATAAATTAAAAACCTTAAGAATAACTTCCCTGAAGTGAGTAAGGATAAATGCTGTAAAGCGTTTCTTCATTTGTTGGCTCAGTATCTAATTCATTAACTTGGGTTAATAGATTGGATAGTGAGATTTACCCACAATGCACCGTGCACTTGATCCGTCACTCATGCTGTACTGCACAAAATCCCTATCTTAATGCGTGTGGGAGGCTTAAAATGAATAATATCCAAGAGAAAGTAGCGGGTTTGTCTACACCCTAAAATGCTCTCCTCCTGGATACAAAACAGGCGGATGCAGAGACATTCTACACAATATTGTTTTTATGTTCTGAGTTGGTTTTTGTTAACAATGCTCACCCAGTAGGCCTGTTGCATACTGGGAGGACGCAGCACGCTTTGATTTGCATGGCAGCAGCAGCAGCAGCCTGACTTGCCCACGCCCCTTCTGGCCAACATGCAGAACCCATCTCTCTAACTCTCTTACTTTACTTGGCAGAGATGCAGAACATCACTCTTAATTTTCTCTTTCTTTAACTTCTCTCTCTCACCCACACTTCTCAATGTCTATGTTTCTTTTTCCTAATTTCATTTATCTATTTCGTCTTTTAGTTTTACTTTTTATTCGCATCCCTCATGTGGCGGATGGGTTAAACTAAACTTTGCTTTTCCTCGTATCTGCATTTTGTGTTGTTTGTTTTTAGTTTTACCTTTTATATTAATGTTAGGACCACCCAGCGAGTCGCGTTACTAAATCCTGTGCATGTAAGCCCCATTTGTTTCTCCTCCTCTCTGTGCACTTACTGCCGCACATCGCCGTCCCTCAAATCCCTGCCTCTGCAGCATTGGGACCAGGGAGAGAGGTACTCAGAAAGAACCTGAGCGGTTTGTTGCCGCCACGTGACTTCCAAGGCTGGATCCCAGTCTGCTCTGCACTCCTCTGCCCATACTGGCCCTAGGCTAAAACCTGCTCCTTAAATCACAGGTGTTTCTCAGCCACCAGCCTACCTGCTGGCCCAAACTCCGCTGCAGCTGGAGGCTGGAACCCCTTTTCCTTTCTCTCTTTTCCTGCGCTTTACGGCTTCCTCAGCATTTCCTTTCTCTGCTCTTTTGTGACTGCCTCCTCTGGATGATTGCAGACAATGCTGAACTATTTCTAGATTGATTCAACTCTTCTCTCCTAACAGCCAATCTAAAAGATGCCAGAGTATTTCATTTCTGCCTTCTCTCTCCTCTCTCTCTCCTCTCTCTCTCTCTCTCTCTCTCTCTCTCTCTCTCTCTCTCTCTCTCTCTCCTTCTCTCTCTCGACTCTCAAATTTGTATAATAACTTGTCATAGCAAATATGAGATTATTTTAGAAGTTAAATTTGAAATATTGATATATATATATATATATATATATATCTCTATATCTATATATATATATATATTAGATTTAACATTTATTTATTACTTATAATGTTGAACTATTTTATTTGTATTATTATAACAAAATATGTTTTAAGCTGCATACATAACTGTGCTAGTAAGTCCAATTCAATATATGTATATAATAGAATACAGCTAAAGTGCTACTTTTACACTTTTTGGCGGAGTGTGTTATTCGGACGTTTTATTGTTTCAAGCATTTTTTTTTTTTCATAAGGATTTCCATTAGGAAAGCTGTAACTATAAACCATATAACAAACCACTGCATGGCTACAAGGACAGAATCAAAACATCCCCATAAACTTAATATATATAAACAAGGACAGATGCATTGAGAATGCGTTTTAGTAGGGAAAAAGAACTACAATCCCATAGAGGCATTACAATTGACAATCAAATTAGCAACCAGTGGAGGAAGAAACGATTTTGAAATTAATTGTATATCTATAGGAAAACTATTTAAAGCTTGTTGCAAAAAAAAAAAAAAATGTTACCCAATGTTTTTGAGAGCATAGCAAATCGGTTCTATATATTTTACGATGATTTATTGGATTGAGCAGCGATTTTCTGTTAACAGTTTGTTCCACGTCGATCTCTAATTCTGTGGAGTTTTCTTTTACAATCATTTACAAGTATATGCCCATTGATCTCGGTTCACGGTAGATGCTATGCTTTTGCAGATTTCTAAATCAGCTTCCCTATGGAGAAGGCAGCCAGATCTTTTACCTCAGACCCGACTTCTGCACTCTATAATGAGATATTATTTATTCTAGTAACAGTCTCTATTAAAATTTCTGAGTGATTTTGTATGAGTGATTCTGTATTTAATCTTCCATGTGTTTCCTATCCAAATGCAAAGATAAAGGCCTGGCCAAAGCCAATCTCACTCTCATCGCACTTAGCTTTAAAATGTATTGCACTTTGGAATTATCAAAGCGTGTCCATATCTTTACGTTTAGCAGGAAGAGAACACATGTTGCTCTTTCACCAAGATTGGTCTGCAGTAACCGATTTTTAGCCACTTCAGCAAACCCATTAAATTTAATAAGAAATAAGATTGTATATTCAGTCGATCAAGTCTAAATGTGCCCTTGAGAGTTGAAATTTTTGTTTAACATCTTTGAGGCATTGTACTGCCGTCGGCTGGCCCGGGAGGTACATAGCAATTTTTCGTGTGAAGGAATGTTTCCAGGTTGGCAATGTTCTAAATCTCTCAGATTTGTAAAACAAACAGCCTTATTTACCTTTCAATGAACTGAAGATTCAATTTTGGAATAAAAAACTAAAGCGATGCACTTCCATTTGTAAGTGTAGTACTGTTTCTTTTCTCAAATTGGGGCGTGCTGGATAAGTGTAAAGTAAAATCTGGACAATTCTCTTAAAATGTATCTGATTAAATAGCAAGCATCCATATGTTGCTTTAAGTAAGGAACACTTATGCAGTAATGATGAATGATTGTATATTGCTTTACCAAAACTAATCACATTGTTTTCTAACATGCAGGCTGCAAATCATCAGATTTCTTCCCTTCTTTGTATGTAAATATATTATACTATATATTTTAACATATAAAGATTTACCATGAGAGAATTTTACAGAACTAAATGTTTTAATCAAATACTTCCACACTTAATTGTGCCAAACTAGAAGCTGGCCTCTCTCTACTTCCCGTAAAATTTGTCTGTGGCACGATTTCACGACAGTACATCTGCTATTTACAAGTCCAGCTATGCTTGAGCTTACAAGCTCTGAGGCTGCCCTTTACCAAGAACTTTATATTTAAAAGAAAGAAAGCGAAAAGGAACCTTCACCTGACTTCAGAAGAGTGTTGCATTTCATCTGACCCGCACTAAAGAAATTGGCCGTCCTAAAATATCTCTCACCGAGATGCTAGAGGGTTTAGATTTATAATGGCGGTGTGGCTCTGGCAGATCTATTTGCTGCTTTGTTTGTTTAAAATGCCAGAGATGGCTACCAGATTTTCCCTATTCATTTCAAGTCATGTTGGATGATATTTGAGAGCCGTTTTCTGAGTATCGTTGCAGGTCTTGAGACAGGTTAAGTTCTGGAGGAAGGATTTGCTGTAGTAAGATTAGATAGGAGCAGAGGCCCAGCAGGATTTGGTTATGAATAACAATTGGAATTTAATTGGACTCTTAGAGTTTGATTTTTGCATTTGATCCATTGCTTTTAGTTAAAGCTGCATGATTATAAATTGTTGACTTCTTCCCACGATCTTGTAATCTTATTTTAGAATTTAATTGGTGAAATTTGCGACAAACACATCTGCAGGTTACCAAGTGCCATAAAAACTACACGATTTACACAACATACAGATGCATTCAGCACAAGAAAATAATTATCATTATAAAGTAGAATACTGTACTATAGTATGTGGTCTTGAATAATCGTGAGTAGCCATAATATTTTCCTGATCAATTTTTGCAGCTACTCATAGTTTAGGAGATTTGAACCATTGGACTACCTTTTTGAATGTTTAGGAAATAAGTAAGTATCTTGCAGGTTGAGAATAGTTTTGTGAACTACGTTAGATTTGCTTGAATGATGATGTTTTTATGTCTTTTTATTTTAAGTCTTAAGCTCTACCTCATTTTACTAAAGCATATGAATTGGCATCATGCTCTTTTCGTCACACAATCAAAAGCTCTGACAAATTTGATTTCAAATTCACCTAGAATAATAACATTAGAAGTGAAGTCAATTAATGCAAAAAGTCTGTGTTCATTTACATACCTTTTGTATGTTTCTTTCTACCAGTGAAATTTAAAGGGAGATATTTAGTAAGACTGTCCAAGCTGCTCTTTTCAGTAAAAAAAAAAAAAAAAAAAAAAAGAGAAGTAAAAGCGATTTTCATTGTAATAACTTAAATATCGTTCTGTTAATCTCAGTCATATCAACTACTTTTATAGTAACTTTTTTTATAGAAGCTTGATAGCCTCTAGTGCAATCCTCTTTCTCTCTGTATGAAACAGCATGAACATTCTGTCACGGTTTCTCCTTTTGTACGCAAACCACAACTGATATAATTTACATTTATCACAACACTTGACTCACTGAAGTTTATACCAATTTCTTTATGTGAATAAGATATTTATGTGTAAGCACTTTCTTTTTAAGAATATATTTATTTGTATAAAATTCTAGAAGTCACGGTTGTAAAGAAATTTTTGAATCCCATAGAGAGGGGCGTGTGCAATAGTTGGCCTGATCAAATGTAATTTATTTGCTATACCCTAATAATTGTAGCCTGCACGCTCTCAAAAATGTATTTTCATTTCTATAAATTTTTGCCTGTATGCTGCCTAAAAAAAAAAAAAAAAAAAACCATTAGCATTTTCAACTTTTGTGATACGCTTTGTTCTATTAAGCAGCCCACCCTCATTATGTGTTTCCCCCCCATGATACTCCATGCTCGTGACACTTGCTGAGACGTCTGCTGCCATTTTTGGCCGTGCTCATGTTTGCTTGTGATTTTTCTAAACATGGCTTCATGTTCTGTTTATTTTCTACTTGTTTTCACACCTCAATCCCGCCCCTTTCCCCTACCAGAGTGAGGGCTGCACTTGTGAGAATGCCACGAAGAACGTTGGATCTCGCCGATATGCCTTTAACTGTCTGCAGCTGAAGGCCTTTCTAAACATTACAGACCTCCCGATGGCACTTTCGGAAAAGTGGATGCCAATGAGAGACGACTCTAAGTCTCGCTGTAATGCGCAACAGTATCGTTAATTTATGATGTGGCCTTGCGTCATGCACATTAGAAACTCCAGCTTAGCTGCAGTAAATCGGCTCAATGCACCAGGCTGTTTCAATTTTGCACTGATAGTTACCGAACATTTACATTTTCAAGTGAGTTTGAAGTGAGACGCGTGTTGATTTGTATTCAGCCAGCAAAAGACTACATACTTGAGTCGTTTCTTTTTTACGTAGGCTGAGCATCACCAGCACATACACACAATGCTGTATTATGGCTCTCTGTGAGTGCCACGGTGAAGGGTGTAGTGATTTATATCAGAATCCAGGCCCTTTATAATGCATGGAGGCGTTTATGCTGTATTCATGTTGTATCCTTGATTATCAATATGAAGCTGTGTAGTGTGTTTAGTTTAACCAACACCTGCTTCAGCATTACAGTAATCAATGCTGCATGGCTTAAGCGTGGTCACATGACTCTTCTTACTTATTCCATGGCGTGTGTGTGCGTGTGTACATTGAAGGCCAGCAGGATAACTGTTAGGAAACAAACCCAGGCCTTTTTTTTTTTTTTTAGGTTTAATTCATTTTTTTTTTTAAACCTCATACATTTCAGACTGATCATACTGTATAGTCCATCCTCTCAGTTGCTTTTATTTTGAGGTGGTCTTTAGCAAAACAATGTCCTCTTAGAGTAAAAGAATGCACTTCTGGCACGTTTCTTCTGTGGACCGGCGATGTGAGATCAGTGTATCACTGTGTTCAGCTGGCAGCGATGACTGCGTAGATGATGCTGTTGTTTTTGTGCTGTACTCGTTTTAATAAAAGAGGCCTCGTTCAGAAATGGAATATCGATCACGTGGAGGCGGTACAATACAGTGCTAAGCACTTGTGAAAATGACCCCTGATCGTGAATCTGTACAGTTATTACAAGCGTTATTTTTGTAGGTACGCTTCACCTGTCGTCATTTCTGCGTTCCTGACACGATGTTGTTTCAAGTATTTATGCGTTTATACACTGTTATTTAAGAGAGATATGCTCACCAAATTTTTGGAGTGGTCTTGATTTGTATTTATTTCTTTTATGGTAATAGCCTTATATCTTTTATGATGCCCTCTTAGATATAATCGTCTGTCTAGAACAGAGTTCTGCTGTATTAATATGCCGTCATCAATATCTGATGCCATTAAAGAGAGAATATAACAATACCAATGGCGTCTGTTGCGTGTCTCTTGTCTGTTCCTGTTTCTTTTGCATGTTGGGATCTAAAATGCATTGATGAATAGTAATGCATTGCATAATAGTAGGGGTTTTTATGGTTGTTTTAAAATGGACTAGAAATATTATTAATGCTCCTTATTGGCACAGCTAGTGCTTTTTGAAACTCCTGGTGCAAAAGTGGGGAGCAGATCCACAGTCTCATTTGCTCCCTTGATGAAGGCTTCTGCTGCCCTCTTGTTATCCACGTATAGCTTGCAAATAAAAATACTAAAGGCCAGTTTCCATGTAACATATTGCAGAGACTTCTAACAGTAAATAATTATTTTACTAGTACTTTCTCAAGAAACCAAGAACCTTCACACAATTATGCACCATAGACCAATCATAGATGACATTTCAAGACAAAAACAGGTTTACAATAATGGCTTCTACAGATGATTACTAACAAGGAGGAGTCATGAAAATCAGGTATTAGACATCATATCACGTAAAGCACAAACAAGCGTGGAAAAGCAGAAAACCCTGGAAATTAAATGAGTTACTCAAAGAACAAAGGTCAGATTTAAGACTTAAAGCTCTGGAGAGAATTGTGGGGCGGCTTATTATACAGAAAACCCCTACCACCCATGATAGAAAGTTATCACTTAGGCACACAAAAGCAAGTTATAGTTGCTAGATCTAAGAGTCCGTGCAGGAATATATGATTTGCACTCGATTAGATGTTGAGGTGTGTGCTTGTGGCGGGACTTTTAAACTGGGAAAGTAAAAATTTTAACTGAATTAGCTTGGCCACAGGAAACAGTGAAGGGTGGATTAAAAAGATCTGATTAAAGACTATGATTTTCATCATGAAAAATGTCTGCAGTAGAAACAAATATGCAGTATACCAGAAAGTGACACTCATTTGTTTTCTCTTGCATATGGGTCCATATATGAGATATAATTTTACCATCAAATCCAATAAATATAATTCTCAATCCAAAAAACCTCATAGAAGATAACAGCAATTTATGCACTGAGCGTGTAGTATACAGCATCTTTGGGAACCAATACATATAGCCTACAAATAACCTGATTTTTTGTAGTTTTTTATAAACTACAATATATATTTACCGTCATGGACCTTAATGCTCCATCAAATATATGTTATTTTGTCCATTTTTATTTGCTCTTATTTCTTCGCTGGGGCAGATAATTGGAGATTTACTTCGTAGCCTAGCATTTAATAATGAAAGCTTCACCTTACTCCTCATCTTTTAGTTTTGCGTTTGGCCTGTCTAACACTAATTCACCTGTGGGTTTTTACAAAAAATCTAATTACCTAGAAAACATGTTGAAGAATCAAGCACATGATACACATGAACATTTAAACATTTTCTAGCATCTCAGGAGTTATCGAGCAGAGTAACTTGAGAGCTCTAAATAGTTTCCACGGGCACGAATCGTCGATAAAGCTTAGTACAAAATGTTCGTTTGATTTGTGATCGTCTGTTACATTGTTTGACATAATAGGGATACATTATCCTGTTCGTGTAATAGCGCCACCGTGTGGAGAAAGGGCGGAGCTACTGTTCCATAACCCCATCACGCATTTGTATCGTCTTCTCATCACCGAAGAAACCAAAAAAATCCTTAATTAATTACCTCTAAAAACAGCTATTTGCCGCCTTTCTCTCTGGTTTTGTTTTATTCACGAGTTAATTTGATAGTGTTATTAATTCGGCCGATTCGTTTTTACGCGATGTTGTGAAGTCGTCTTTTATCGAAAACTAAAAAAAAAAAAAACAGAGAGAGAGAGAGAGAGAAAGAGCTGTCTCTCATTGCCGCCGCACGAGAGCGCGCCCTCCGCGGTGCGCGCGCTACCTGACACCTGTCACACCGTGACGAGTTTGTGGCTCCTCTGATGCGCGAGAGCAGGCGGATCTTCACGAGCGCGGGAAGCACACTCACACATCACCGAAGCTGGATCAAGCCGTCAGAAACCTCCAAACTTCCACTGGGCCGGGCCAGCGGGCCAGCAACCCCGATCTGGACCGATGTGCTGGCCGAGATGTCTCGACACATTTATATTAGGAATAAGATCGGCGAGGGAATCAAGCCCCTATATTTCAGGTGACTATTTTACGATTGCATATACGGTGTCGTTTTCACTTTATTCATTTTGTTGGATAACTTTCTACAATCAAAGACGGCTATTATAATATTCACCTGCCTATATGAACCGTTTCAGTTGGTGTTTGTTTGGTATTCTCAGCGAAACTGAATGAAGTACGTTATACTTTGAAGTACACTTAGTTGTCGTTGTGTTCGCAGTGTTGTTGTCTGTATGGGGTTTTCAAGGGCACTCGAGTGAATTAAAAACCCAGAGACTTTTACTACTTTATCAATTTTTTGACGCATAAAATAACTAGTTTGCCAGCATTATTTGATTATATTCTTATTTTTTGATTATTCTATATTTGATTCATTCTTTTATTCTGACACAACAACGAAGGAAACTCACCTAGCTCACCTGGACTACATAAAGAACAGCCTTAATGCGGTGAAATGAGCACACTGACCCACTTTCGGTGGCCCTGTTAAACAAACTTTAAAAGAACAAGCTCTCTGCCTTTGCTCAACGCTACTATATAACTCTAGAGACCCCTAGAAATAGAAACAAATCAGACCTGGCTAATTAATGTGTCCCTGTGGTACTATTTTTTGTCAACCCACCCCCATCTCTCTCTCCTCTCATCCTTCTTATTGTTCTTCTCTTTGTTTTTCTTGCTCTTTTTAAACTTCCTGTTGTTTGTACAGCTGTATTCTTCTACGCTTGTAAAGAAGGGTTAACATCTTGCGTGACCTCAAGCTGAGTGACCGCTCTATACTTTTCCACTTCTAATGTTATATGAGTCCATTAATAAACTGCACAGATAATATACATTAATGGTCACTAATGCCCTGCTCAAAGCAACCTCCCTCCCATCAGCCACATTTGGATAACTTCCCTGTTTCTAACACCATGTACGGTTTAGTCATATTTACCTGTTTTTAATTGATTTCTGTGTAACATTCAAATCCAATTTTTTCCGTCTACAATTATAATTTATGTTGTAAGGGATATAACCTTGATCCCAGCAGACAAATGAAGTAATATTTGTTTGTTTTTGTTAATTCAGTACAGATCCTGCTGCTTGTTCCGGCCTATTAATGTTGGATATCGAAAAATAGGATTCGTTAACGCTGATGCTAATTTTATATTTAATGAAATAAAGGTTTGAGAACTGGTCAGCTATGTCTGAAGCACTTCATTCATGATTTCATGGTTGCTCCTCTATAGGTGAACAGGGCACGTATTCAAGGCGTAGTCGACTGAAGAGGTCTGACGGCAGCACCACCTCCACCAGTTTTATCCTGAGACAGGTAATGGGCCATTTCTGAAAGTGATCAGTCCTGGAGCAAGCCAGTGTAGATCAATTAAAACTTGATTCACCCTTTTTCTCTTTTTTTTTTTTTTTTTTTGACTCAGTTGAATCGCTACCTCTAGATCGGTCACTTAAACATTAGGGCTGATAATATCACATTCTTTTTATTACGTTATTTGTAGCTTTGTTTATATAGGCTTAATGTGGTGAGATGACTAACGGATCCTTATTGTAAAATGTAAAGAGCATAATTCCTAAATATAATTTTAATCTTTTAGTGCTTTTAGTATATATAAACCTTTTTTTAATATATATATATATATATATATATATATATATATATATATATATATATATATATATATTACATACACATACATGTATGCTTGTGTATGTATGTATGTATGTGCTCTCAAACGATTTTCAGGATTAATTGCATCCAAAATAAATGTTTTTATGTACATATATATATATATATATATATATGTGTGTGTGTGTGTGTGTGTGTGTGTGTGTGTGTGTGTGTGTACTGTGTACATTTATTATGTATTAATAAATACAAACACAGGCATGTATACATTTAAGGAAAATGTGTTTATATATTAAACATAATGATATATAATATAAATATATAACTATATATATTTTCAAAATACATAATATGTGTGTACTTAATATATGCATAATAAAACAAACACAATAAACACACATATTATATAAACAAAAACTTTTGTTTTGGAGCGCTTAATCGTTTGATAGCACTAATATATATATATATATACTTATGTAGATATGTATGTATTGCAATTTTTTTAATTCATGCCATGTTAAAATAAAATACAATTTTTATTACATTATTAAAATATATGTTTGAAAGAAAAAATACCATGTGCTTGATGGGAAAATAAAACAAACAAAGCATTTGAAAATGAAGAAAAATTGCATCACGACAAATAAAGAGGAACATCCTGGAGAAAAATCTGACTGTACATTCAAATGAAATGACAGACGGAAAGAGAGAATGAAAGAGGCAGAGAGGCTCTCTCTCTCTCATCAGCGCTCACAGTCAAGGAGAACACACGTCAGCAGCGGCTCTTACTGGAAGACTGCTCAGCCAATCAGCATGCAGCTGGTCAACTGTGTCATCAGCCTGAGATTGAGGAAGGGTTCTCTCTCTCTTTCTCTCTAACCTCTCTCTCTCTCTCTGATGCGGGAGCAGTGCCGTGCCGTGTGTGTGTGTGTGAGCGTGTTGCTGAGAGATGATGAAACGTCCGCGTCAGTGAGCCGTTGGGAAGCTTCTCCTGCCTGAGGATGTGAGAGAATTGGAGGCTGAACGAGGATCCACTCCATCCTGCAGGCCGAGCCGTCTGCACAGGCCTGCTTTCCCTCTTTCTCTCTCTCTCCATCCTCTCTTTCTCGTGACGCTTCTCTCACCCTTTTTTCCCTCCTTGTTCTTCCTCTGTGGAGCAAGGGGATCGTCATCCCCATCGATTCTTTTTGTGGTGGTGGACCCTCCTTCTCTTCCTCCTCCTCCTCCTCCTCCTCCTCCTCCTCCTCCCCTCTCTCTCCATATCCACCACCACCTCCTCCTCTCTTTTTTTCTCTATTCTTCAAGAGGACCTCTTTGGAATAGCAAACCTCCATATGACAATTTGTACCTGCATGGATTTGAGAGGCTCGGAGGCGGTGAGTTATTTTTCTCATGATCGGAATTAGCTATGGCTATATATAGTGTTTTCCCACTGGCTATATGTGTGTGTGTGTGTGTGTGTGTGCGTGGCGCGCTCGTGTGTGTGTGTGTGTGTGTGTGTGTGTGCTGAACACTGGCTCAGCTGTGCTGCACATACAGAGACCTGCGAGACTCAGTGTACCATGATTTTCTAAGATGCAGCCCACCGATCTCCGTGGGTGTACTATTGAGAGGCGCTCATCAGAAGCTTGTGTGTGTGTATGTCTTTCAGTATGTATTGTTAATAGCACGTTCCCATTGAACATTCACTCCTATTCCATATAGTGCATTTAAAAAGCGCTACGGCAGAAAAAAAAAAAAAGCAAATCTCTCATTCATTTTTCAGGTGGAATTTTTTGGGGATTACAATGCGTGGCTTTCTGTTTTTTTATAGTACCTACGTGATCTTTTTATTGTTTGAAACTGTTCAGGGTGTTATCGTGTAGGTAAAATTGTAAAGGTTCGTTTACTGTGTGGCTGTTAAAGGGGCAGAGCCGTATCTTGCTGTTGTGTAGGATGTAATGAGTCACATGGCTTAGGTGCCCCCCATGAATGCCTCAAAATGAAATCGAGCCAGAAGTCTGGAAAAGCTATCAGGGATCGTGTGTGTGTGTGTATAAGTGTTTAAGTTAGAGGCCCTTAGAATCACTGTAATTCTCATCAGATGTGTTTATTTAGATGTTCTGTGACCATTAGTTTATGATCCATGATAAGGTTCCTGTGCTTTTGAGAACTGAACATATAGTATGTCGTGTTGTTTGTATATTTAATCGGCTTTAACGTAGCATTTTAAGTAGAGAACGTAAAATCATTTAAAATCTAAATAAATATGCATAATATTTAAGAAACTTATTAATAAATGTACATTCCATTTTAGAAGTTGTTCAAACACTGTTGTCAGAAATGCTTACTCGAAATTGCTGATCAATTTTTCAAGGAGGGTATAGTGTATTCCTGGTTTAACGTATTCTACATAGCCTACTTCAAAATAGAAGTCTTTTATTAGTAAATAATATTTATTTAATAATAAAATACAGATGGATTTGAACCACGTTCATTTGCAAACCCAGTGAGAAACCGTAGGTGTCAACCTTCCAAGCTTAACAAAAAATGAGAAAATATCTGTTTGACTTCATTTTGGGCCATTATCTGTCTTTATGATGACATTATATATAAATCTTTTAAGTCCCTCCAAAGTCATCCTTCAGGAAAAAGACTGTTATCTCGTCAAAATCAAGGATGAAAGCCATTCATTTGAATTTTCCTTTTTTGCTGTAATCATCACTTCTGCGGTGAAAGATAAGCAAACTTGTGCATTTTTGTTTCCCGAATCAGGCGTTTTGTGATTGGACTCACCGGCCTCAATTGGGTCCCTGCTGAAGTAAGCTTGTGCGGAGCGGCTGCCTTCAGGGAAAAAGTGTTTTGCCATAGGCAGCGTGCTGAAATTTTTTAGCCGACTGCGAGGCTTTTTCGCTCTCTCTCTGCCTCTCTCTCTAATGCGATATTGACCCGATCATTCTTTTCACTGACTTGAGCTAATGTTGTTTCAAATTGGATTAACAGAATACAGCTTCCTAGCTTCACTTCACTTTGAGCGGATCTCTCATTAATTAGAAGGCGATGTACTCGCTGGTTGGATCTTCTTTATTATCTTAAAAGGGGAAGGTGTGAATACCTTAAGGTATATGCTTTTTATTGAGTTGATGGGTGTCGGGTTCTTCTTTCTTGAACGTGATGGAGCCGTCTGAGGACTTTTTGGAGATTTCGGGTGAAAATGTTCAGATTGTGTATTGTGAAGTTTTTCATGGTCCTGAGAAACAAGCAGTGAAGGTATGTATCGCTTAAAGGAAACCATTTAGATATACTGATGCGTAGATGGGTATCTATTCTCTGTCGAGAAGTATTAGTACTGTAAATGAAATCTTTTTATCATTTGGAGTAGTTAATGAACTTTGCTTATAACTGGTGGGTGATAGAGAATATCAGGGAGAGACGTTGTTGAAATTAATGCATGGCTCGTAGTTTTGTTTTTAAGATAATTTGTTTCTGTTCTCACCATTTGAAGATGCTTCATGGCATGTTAATCTATTTTAGGATTCCGTATTTTTATATTTGTCTCAGAAAGTGACATATGCCTTAAGGTGAATCATGCAAAACGCCTCACAGTCCAAATCATTTTGATATGTTTCCGCCGTACAGGTTTTAGAACCATTATTTCTTCATGTGACGACTGGTGTTTATCCATAAAATACTGAGCAACATTTTACATCATATTCATGTTACACACAATAACAAAGCTGAGTTTAAAAAGCGCACGCTGTGAAACACGTGGTTACAAATTATTATTTGTTGTTTTTAAAGACTGTAATGTAGACAAAGGAGCTTACCTGAAGTCACCTTCAGCTCACAGGTGTATTTTTTCTGTTTGCTTAAGAAGCATGCGTCTCCGTGGCTGACAGCTCTGGTAATAGAGGTACAGGTGGTTTTTGCTGACCCGTGTTTGCCTCGTCTGAATAGGAAAATGTGAGAATCACAGGCGCGCAATGAAAACCAGGCAGACCACACCAATGTGAATAATGACCAAGGAAGATGGTCCAAGTGCACGGGGAAAAAAACGAAAACAGTGAAAGTGAAATTTACTACTTAAAAAAAACAAGCGGCAGCTGTGACTGCCAGAGCTTTACAGACGAAAATATGGTAGAATTTTTACAGATTTTAAATACTAAAAGGCGATATACAGGTGTTGCAAAATACAAAACCCCATCATGTTAATAGACATGACACTAAAATAATGCAGTATTTATTTTAACAGCATATGATGCAACATTGAACCCTAATGTGCATAACTGATAAGAAAGAAGCGGAGTGGATTTACCATTAACCAATGAATGGGTTTTTACTGTAGCATATTTAAGTGTTTTACCAAATTGTGAATCTCTTTTTTTATACATGAATGTGGTCAAAATGTATCTTTAGAGAGACAGTTACAAGTAAATCTCTTTCTCTCTTCTGTGTCATTCTCTTTTTTTAAAAATTGGCTCTTATTTTCCTCTTTTGTGCCCATTGTGGCGGTTTACAAGGTCTCTTAACCCAAAACAATCATTATTTGATTTTTGCATGAGAATATTTTTGCCCTAATTCTGACCTGTGACCTGTGTTTTTTGTTTTTCCTTCTATATGTACATTTCCTCCGTTATGATTTGTTCCACATAGTGGGATATTTCAGTCTGCCATTCATCAGGGCATGCCAAGTATTTGAATGCTGAATAAATATTGACAGGCCAGAGGTCATACGTGCAGAAATCTCGGAGCATACTATTTTCGTGATATTAGTAACTCCCTGATTGGACGAAGCCTCTTTTAAAAGCCAGGACCAGGCTGCGTGCTTGTAAGTAATGTAGTATGTGCTATCTGTTCACAGGGCTCAGCTGATTCCTACACTAGCAGGCCGTCTGATTCAGATGTGTCGTTGGAGGAGGAGAGGCCGGAGGGGGGTAGTCAGGGCCGGCAGGAGCGAGAACAACAGGCTGCTCTGCAGCTGGAGAGGGCAAAGGTCAGAGCAGACACAAATCAAGCCGTATACATTATACATTCTGATATAAATTATTATTTTTGTAGTAATATAGCGATTTAGAGTCTAATATTGATCATATTTTAGTGTTTATTGTTTCAACATATGTCTGTTTTTTCGAAATCTCATTATTTCACTGTACTTTTAAGATGCACATGAGCAGAGTGTCGAAATAAAATTAAAAAAAAGTAAATTCCAGTATAACAGGTTGGACACAACTGTAACAGCGTGGACCGTGCAGCTTATTATTACACTTATGAATAAAATGTATAATATGAATAGAACTAAATGTTAACTAAATTCAGATGTCTGCCATTTTTGTTTTATCTCTACTCCACTAAGTGAGCGAGGTGAACTAGGTGTACATTAAGTGTGTAAAAATGGCTTTCATATATATATATATATTCTTGTACTTTTTTTTTTTTTTTTTACATTTTTTAATTAAAAACACATTAACTTCCAGGCCAAAGCGGTGGCCTTTGCCGTGAAAACAAATGTCAGTTACTGTGGCGCTGGATGAAGATGTGCCTGTGCCAGGAACTGCCATCTCATTTGATCACGAAAGACTTCCTGCACATCAAAGAGGTACTGTGGCCTGCTGGCACATTAGTGAACAGGTCACTGCTGATTCAGACGCGCCGATGACTTAGAATACAGAAAAATGCAAAGAGATGATAAAGTTTTTTCCCAGCTTTTATTTCTTTCGTGCTTTTCTGTGCTCCATATGCAGAAGTTTAACAATGACTGGTGGATTGGGAGGCTGGTGAAAGAAGGCTGTGAGATTGGTTTTATCCCCAGTCCCTTGAAGCTGGAGAATATCAGAGCACAGCTGGAACAGAAGAAAAGCCGTGTACAAGGGTAAGCAGACAGAGAACATGCTTACCTAGCTGAATGGAGCATTTGATTTTCCACAACCTCTTAGTCCTATTCTGTCTATTTATCAACTAAATCGTAGATTAATTAAATCTTGGCTAGTTTTCCAAAAATGTGCACTACTACATATTCCTAGGCTCATTTGTATGTATTTTTTTACCCATTAATAAAATCTTGTTTTTTGATGCCATTTCCATGTGTAGAAAACCAAATGCTCTACGGTTGCTATTCTATAGATACAACATACACTGTAGCATGTTAATAATATTAAGTCTTATTATAGAATACAATAGAAATTTTGAAAGTGCTTTGGAAAGATATTCCATTCCGAAATGAAATACGGGTGGTGGGTTTTAAGAACAGTGAGCATGGCGTTAGAGGAAGTCCCAGATTAAACCCAGAAGGTATGGTGCGTTTGCTTTTCAGTTCTGAATTTTCACCTTTTGTTGTTTTGTTTCTTTTCTCTTTATGTAATCAGGACTGTTATCTTGCCAGACACATAATGAATGAATTCGACCGAGGATTGTACATTTATCACAGTTCACTGTACTTTCACTGCTGCTCATAATCATTATGTCTTAGCTACAGAAATGCAGAACCAAAGCCAGACCTTAGAGTATCGACATTAAGTCCAGTGTACAGTGCACTTTATTCTGGCCGAGAACCATCCACTTAAACTGACTGCCTGAAAAAGTTTCATTTCGTTGACTGAATGTAAAGTTACATTTCATTTTGTTTCGTTTACGTTACATGTGACGTTTAAAGACTGAAAAAACGTTAAATTACACAAGAATAAAATAGAGAGTAACAAGTAAAATAAAATTTAAATATTAGTAAAAAATTAAATATTGGTGCCACGGTCTCTTCAAGCAGTTGTAGAACTGTAACTGAATAAATGCATTAAGAATTAGTCATAAATATAGATATTTTATTGGGCATAACATGAAATGAACAGAATATACAGCTGAATATCTTTCAGAGATTCAGTGCTACAAACGTCGCAAACTTTGTTCATCGTAGAAGACTGGTACTACAGACAAATTTCTTTTTTTCCAAGTAGGCTTAAAAATATACTAGGAAACCAATTAGGTTTGAGGTTGCAGTTTTGGAGAGCTCTTGCCATTTTCGTAATATTCATCAAATGGTCTGTGGGTCTGAGGCTGAGACTCAGATGGGAGACCCAGTATCAGTTCATGAGGCAATTTACAGGAAAACCTGAAATGATCCAAAAGTACAGAATTTTGAGATTGTTTGACGTCTGATTTGTTGAAAACTGGGTAAGTTAGGTGACACCAGCTCGCAGTTTGAAATCGGATGACTGACCCTCAAACCCAGGTGACTATCGATAACAATTCTACATGCAGCATCAATTCATGGACATTGACATAGGATCAGTGTGGGTCGGACCAGGTTTTGTGCATTAGCTGTTAGAGATTATAGTAATAAACATAGAGCTTTAGAGAGTAGTCCGCTCTTGTGCGTAGACACAATGACTAAAAATGTTCTATCTCTGTCTCTGTTTGTCTGCTCATTTCTTTAGTAAGTCCAGTGGAAGCTCCTCCTCCAGTTTGGGGGATGTGATGTCATCAGGTGAGCCAATGAGCCGCTGGGGGTGGGACTTTTTTTATGAGATGGGGGTGGGGTTACAGGAGTCTCCCCGAAAAAACGGAATCGTAGGCAATTCATCAGTGGATGATTTTACTTCAACACTGTCCTGCGTAAGGCTAAAGATCAAACAAGCAGCTTGTTGTGAGCATGGGGCAGTGGACCATGAATGACTTGAGTGGCTTTCTCACATTTGATAATACTTTATTGTGACTTCCCTTCTTTTTCCTCTTTTTACAGGCAAGCAGAAACAGAAAGTGGTAAGTGTGGATGGAAGAATCGTCCCCTAAACTTCATGCCCGGTCACTAAAGAGAATATATTTCTGCCACCACAGTTTCAAACACAAATTTGCCTCCACACTCATTCTTCCAAACGACACTGATTGTGACGTGCTGTGCTGTGCTGTGCTTTGTTATTCACCTACGATCTCATCTGCAGACTGAACATGTGGCTCCCTATGATGTTGTGCCTTCCATGAGGCCCGTGGTGCTGGTTGGTCCATCGCTGAAAGGATACGAGGTGGGTTGTCACAAATTATCACGGAGGCATATCAAAAAAAAAAAAAAAAAAAAAAAAAAAGAAAAAACGTTTTTGTCAAAGAGCAATCTGGAGAGTTTTACAGATGAATCAGCGAGTTCATCATAAAATAGCATGGAACAGAAAATTCCTCCTTCAAGGCCGCAGAGCTGGCGCTCTTTGTTTATGACTGGCTGCGTGTCTGTGTGTGCGCATTTTGGGTTATTGATACCAGCAAAATATAATATCTATTCCAGTCTCTTCACACAGAGAAAACAAAAACATACTCCCCCTCTCCGCCGTTCCGTTACCACGGCAACAACCTTCCGGGGTCCAAGAGACGTCAGCGCTAGAAAGTAGAGCACGGTTTGAAATTAGAAAGAGACAGAAAGGGAGAGAAGAACGGTGATGGAGGAAGGGATCGGTGAGAAAAAAAAAGCGAAGGCATGTGAGAGACAAAGACGGGAGAGACGTTGAAGCAGAGAAAGTAAATAAAGAAAACAAGCTCCTTGGCAATTTATAGGTTTAACTATATATTCATGCAGCCGCTTGGTATATAAATTACAAGTTTATAAGATGATGAAAATTCAGCTATGCGTCAGAGGAATAAATTTGATTTTAATGTATATCAAAATAGAATCGTAATAAAATTTCATAATATTATTTTTTAATCCGTTTTAAATGGACAAAGCCTTAATGAGCATAAACTTCCCTTAAAAACATTAAAACCTTACTGATCCTAAGTTTTGAGCAGTAGCGTATGTATATGCTGTGTACTCTATGTATGTATATTTCGTATATATGTATGTATATTTTTTCATTTGTTTTAAATTAAGGTTTGTAATGTTGTATTTGTCCTCTTAAACAAAGATATTTTGTAAATATCTAAAAGTAGCTTAGCGTTAAAACCACATTTTTGTAATTCTACATCGCATTCAAATACACTTTATATCTTTTGTATAGGTCACTGATATGATGCAGAAAGCTCTTTTTGACTTCTTGAAACACCGGTTTGATGGCAGGTAAGAAACAAAAAAATGGTCTATAGATGATTACAGTAACATTTCATCATGCCCCTGCACAACAGAGAAATTTAAAATACGGACTGATCTGTTATAAAGAAGACAGGGTGGCTTATATGTTGTGATGAAAGACTTTCACTGCAGCTAAATAAAGGTAATTTATTTATTGTCCTAGGATAACTATCACGCGCGTGACAGCAGATATCTCACTGGCAAAGAGATCCGTGCTTAACAATCCCAGCAAGAGAGCCATTATCGAGCGCTCAAATACCAGATCAAGCCTCGGTAAGACACAGAGAGAGCAAAAACATTAAAAAGAAATATTCCAGGTTGAATTCAACTTCTTTTGCTAGTATCTGAGACGTTTAATGAGGCGTTTGCGGCTTTAAGTGTAAGTGAAATTTGGAAATTTGCCATGTTAAGTTGCAGCGCTTTTCTCATTGGCTGAATATGAAGTTTCTTAAGTCACAATTATTTTGGCAAAGCCAAGTGTTTGGTGTTTTCTATCTATTTAGTTTTTTTAATTACAAGTAGCTATGCATGAGAAACTTTAACTACGACTTTTTTGGAAACCGGTTGTTTTTAACCTTGGAATATTCCTTTAATCTGAGGCCCTGTTTACACTAGTGTGTTTTCGTTTTTTAAAATGAAAACGACCTGCGTCTACACTGCCGTTTTCACCGCGTTTCAAAAAAACGTCTACACCACACAACCGAAAAAATGCATGTCGCATGACCAGTCATGCACGTACAACCAAAGATATGTACAGGTGGGCGCCCTATTATTTACATGCTTTAAATCGGTCGAATGGGGAACCTGCTCATACGTATCTATGGGTACAGCAATGAGCGTGGTGTTATTATTTGGTCCTTTTAGACTGAAACGCAACCCCAGATTATCAAACTAAAACAGCATTTTCAAAAGTCTCAGTTTTCGAGGGTCGAAATAGTGTAAACGTTAAAAATGTAATGCGTGAAAGTAAAACGGGAAAAGGTGTACGCTTTTAAAAACAAAAACGCACTAGTGTAAACGTAGCCTCACGTACTGCCGTCAAATGTGATATCAAAATCAGTCACGTCCTGATTATTTTTGTTTTATTAGTGTTAGACTGATAACTCTTTGTGTGATATACGTGTACAGCTGAGGTACAGAGCGAGATTGAGCGCATATTTGAACTAGCTCCTTTCGCTCCAGCTGGTTGTGTTGGACGCAGACACCATCAACCATCCTGCCCAGCTGATGAAGACTTCACTAGCACCCATTATCGTCCATGTCAAAGTGTCCTCGCCAAAGGTGTGTCCTGGTTTTAGTGTTGCGTTAGAAAAGACCAATCACAAATCTGATCGATCTTGCCTTGTAACCAACTCTTCTGTCCTGTAGGTCCTCCAGCGGCTCATCAAATCTAGAGGAAAGTCTCAGAGTAAACACCTCAATGTACAGCTCGTAGGCCGCAGATAAACTAGCACAGTGTCCTCCGGTGCGTCTTCCCTCCCACACACACAAAAACAAGAAAACTGAAGAAACGATTACAGTTTTGTGTGTGGTGTGACTGTGCACGTGTTTCACCTTGACAGGAGATGTTTGACATCATCTTGGATGAGAATCAGCTGGAAGCGCGTGTGAACACCTGGCTGAGTATCTTGAGGCGTACTGAAGGCGACCCACACCTCCAGCAGTACCCACTTAACCCTCTGCTGGGCAGAAACCTCGGCCCCGCTGCCCTGGCCCCTTACACTACGTCTGCCATATCTGGCTTGCAGGTACGCAATCACACACACACACACACACGCTACACATATAGGTTTTTATAAAGTGTTGAAAGAGTTTTTTTGTTGTTGTTGTTTTTTTTTGTTTTTTACAATACCAAGATATTTGGTAAATCGCTAAATCACCTATGTGTCTTGAAAATAAAATAAATTGAAAAAATGTACAAAATGTTTAATTTTGTATAAAATAAATTGTATTTGATCAAAAACATATGAGTGGATGGCTGATGAAAATGTAGCTTTTCCACCCCAGGAATAAATTGTATTTTAAAGTATATAAAAAAATTCCAATAATATATCTTAATATAATTTTTCACTGTATTTTTGTCAAATACATGCAGCTTTGATGACACTAAAATGATAAGACGCTACTAAACCATCAAAAATCGTTTGAGTAGTAGTTTTTAATATGCACATATTACTATTCAAACATTGGTTTAACACTTTTCAAAATGTTTTGAAAGAAGTCTCTTATGCTCATCAAGGCTTTCTTTGTTTGATCAAAAATATGGTTCAAGCAGTAATACTATTAAATATTATTACAACTTTTTATGTATTTTCATTATTTTAATTTATACCTGTGATGGCAAAGCTGAATTTTCAGCCATATTTTTTCAGGGTTTGTTATTGAAAAGAAAGTTCAAAAGAATAGCATTTATTTCATGTTGCAAAAGATTTCTCTTTTGCAACATTTCAAATGTCTTTATAGTTACTTTAGATCCAATGTAATGCACTCTTGCTAAATAAAAAGGGTCACACGCTTTATTTTAAGGTCTAATTCTCCTTATTAACAAACCATTAACTTTGACTTTTGCCTCAATAAACTCCTAATTTGCTGCTTAGTTGTTAGGTTTTGAGATGTAGAGATGTAGCAGACGTGCTTTATAAGTACTAATAAACAACAAATATGTGACCCTGGACCACGAAGCCAGTCTTAAGTTGCATGAGTATATTTATAGCAATAGCCAAAAATTCACTGAATGGGTCAAAATTATACACTTTTATTTTAAAAATCATGTAAAGATAAAGTGAATTTCATGTTCCATTAATATATTTTGTGAATTTCCTACCATGAATATATCAAAACATAATTTTTGATTAGTAATACAAATTCTAAGAACTTAATTTAGACAACTTCAAAGGGTGATTTTCTCAATATTTAGCATTTTTTTGCACCCTTAGATTCGAGATTTTTCAATTGTTGTATCGCAGCCAAATATGTCCTATCCTAAAAAAACATTGTGGCTGGTTTTGTGGTCCAGGGTCACACACGTTAAATATAAACAAGCTTACAAACAAGTAGTTAATAGTGAAAATCGGTTCCTTTGCTAAAATGTTATTTTAAAAACAGCGCGGACTCTTACTTTATGTGGTGCTTGTACATCAGAACCAACAGGGGCAAAAAACACGACATGCCAACCACACCGGAGACCACTCCACCCCCAACGAACGGCGCAACCTGATGACCTCAGATGAGAACTACCACAATGAACGAGCGCATAAGGGACGGAACCGGGGCTCCTCTGGCTCGCAGCACGGCGGCAGCGGTCGAGACCACCACTACATGGAAGAGCAGCAGGGCTACCAGGACCCCTACCAGGACACCTACAAGCCCCACCGCAACCGCAGTTCCCCAGGCAGCTACAGCCAGGACTCACGACACCGGCTCTGAGCCCCCCCGTCCCGTCCGCTTCGCGTCCTCCAAGCCTGAGCCACAGAGCCACCGAGCCAAGATGGCTTCTGTCCAGAATTGTATACATCTTCCATTGCATTTTCGTTTCGTTAAGGTCTCTCGAGCTACAAAGCAGAAACTTTGTTTAGCCCCTCCTGAACCTTCGCCATCTGACCAAAGCCTGCATTTCCGTCTGCTTATACACAGCCCATCGTGTCCGCCTGGGAAAAGGGAACGTTACAGTTGTTATGCTTTTACATGTTAATATGCTTGTTGAAATTTTCGTTTTTTGTCTTTTGTTGCAAAAAGGGCGGGTTTTACTTCTACCAAGCAACCATTTAACTTCGAAACCAAATGATTGGTTGGTCCTTAAAAGCAAATATTCTGTGAAGCTAGCAATGGCCGAGAATCAGAGAGTTGTAAAGGGCGCATACAGGATCCCTGAGAACTGAACAAGGAGCTTGGTTAGTCTTTATGTCATTATTGCCAGCATGTTACCTGACCGCATGCTTCCCCTCGTCATTAGTGCATAACTTGAGCGGACGTAGGATGATGCTGTGATCATTGCCCACGAGCAGGCCCCTGAGAAAGTGGCTGACAAACTGGAACATTTCAGTAATTTAACACAAACCTACTGCCAGCTGTCTTTTCTTTACAGAAATGGAATCTTACATGCCGTGATCTTGGGAGTTTTTCGAAGCCTCGAAATCGCAGGCCGTGAAATTTCCACATGACTTCTGCCGTAAACAGCGGGAATCTTAGATTCAGCCACAGCCAGCCGATCATTTGTGCAGGTTAGCATGGTGCACTGCGTTCTAACCCATGGACTCGTTTCTTACCAGGCATTATTTTCTAGGCTAGGAAGACAGCTTAAAGAGATGCGTAACGTAGGAATGCCGAACAAAAGTGTTGCTTTGATCTAGTCCTCAGTAGAGTTAGAAAGCATCGACACCTTACGATTAGTTTGCATCATTTAAAAGCTGAAATTAAGGCACTTTTGGTACATTGTAATTTAAATAGCTCTCGAGGGTGCTTGGTGTCTATTAAAAAAAGACCATTTTTCTCTAGGATGAACAGGTCAGTTTAGTTCTGGTTCTTTAGGAGTGACTGGCACCCTGCGCTCCACCCTGCCAACTGGAGCCGCCGCCGCCGTCTAGGCAACTTCTGCAGATATGCAGCGACCTCCTCGAACGCTCGTCTCGAAAGCTGCAGACTAAACCCGACCCCTAAAGTGTCGCTCTTCTACAAAAGGGACTGGCAGAGGACGGTCAGATCCTCAACGTACGGAAGCAGTTCAGACCTGGACCTGAAACTCACAGACCCAAGGCCTTGGCAAACCATGGATTTCCTCGCCTGCATATTCTCGCCTTATTGATTTATGCTAGTTTGTGCATTTTCAAAAGAATAAATTTTGAAGAAAAAAAAATCAACTCGGGAAAACTAAGGACCACAACGAGTACATTCTGTATGCATTTGTCTATGAGCATGCTTCTCTGTTAATTATATAATGAGGATGAATGAACACGAGGAATTTGGCAGTCGATGCCCATTTGACTTAACAAAAAAATAATAATAATTCATCTCTGAATTTGCTGCCTGAGACAATCAGATGGAACTTCTCTGTAACACCGGAACGTTGTTCATGCCTTCCCATCATCCTGCCCTCTCCCGTTTCACAGCAGCTTCATCTGAGTCCAGATAAAAGAATAAAAATGTGTCCATTTTTCCTTTTTTTGTGAAAGTTGAATATTAAAGATGGAAATGCAAAATTGCATGCATATCATTTTAATTTATAACAAATTTGAAAGAAAAAAAATGTTTTATGGAATATAATTGTGTAAAAGGCAAATCTAGCAGTATTTAAGTTCTTTTACAAAAAAGAAAAGAAGAAAAAATAAATGGTCATTTTGAAACTGTGTCATTTATTTATTCATTCTAGACAAATTTCATGTTATTTGGTTTTGGTATTACAACGGCAATGATTATACCACATGATGACTGAAAAGCTGATTTAAAAAAATATATATATATATTTTTTATATTTTATATAAATATATATATATATATATATATATATATATATATATATATTTTTTTTTTTTTTTTTTTTTTTTTTTTTGTGAATTTTAACTGTCAAAAACATTGCATTGCACCATCTCAAGCTATGTTATGTAATATTTTACAGGGCTCCAACTCAAACCTGTTTGTTAGAAAAGCAACTTAATACTGGTATTTGTTAAAATCAACAAATACTTTCTGTACAAAATCATTTTAACAGGGTTAACGTGAACACATATTCCTTTGGCTTTACGGAAATGATCAGAAGCCAAAAACCTGAAAACTGGAAAATGCATAAAATGAATGAATTGAAAGGCAAAGGATGTCATACGTTTTTGTTAATGTGTGACCAAATTGTAACAGAATAAAAATAGATCAGAACTGAGTGTATTAATAAGACAAAGCCGCCGTCAGCTAATAAAAAGCTAAAACTTATAGCAATAACAAAAGATACGCTTTGGTAAAGTCACTAAGATACTGTAAAACCAAGTATCAACCAAGGTAAGCGATTATTATTCATTTTATTAACTATAATATGTATTCCTGCGGATGTTTAGTACACGTAACTAAATAAATAGCCCTGAAGTTTGGCGTTCCTGCCTCTAGATGGCATATGAATCATGTTTTTCACTGATGATCTTAATAATCAAAAAGAAGGGCAATGAAACTGGAAAAGTATTGAATGTGACTGCTGCCACAGAAATATTAAATACTAAATTGCAATACTAAAGTGAGAAAGTTTAAATAAGCAAGCGATGTCAACATTTTCATTTTGGGGTGAACTATCCCTTTAAATTTCACTACCGCTTTAAAACTATGGGAGGACACGCCTCTTTGACGAAACGCGTACTGAACTTTATCTACACAAGAGAGGAACAACTATATATGCTTACAAAACTTTCATTAACACTTTCGTTACAACTTGTATGACCAGTAAGCGTTGTAAGTACGATACATTTAATGAAAGTATACTAAGTACGACTAAGTATTCTAATAAAAAAATAATAATAATAATAATCGCATGTGTCTAACACTGGACTGTAGGTGTAGCCTACATTGCAGTGGTTTTCTGACGAAGTTCACGAAACGTTCTCACTAAAAAAAAAACCCTTGTTATAAACAGTAGGGAGCGGTATTGTCCTGAATCTCTCCGGTGACCCTCCCCGTTAGCAGCCTTTTCTCTTTTCCCGTCCTCTTCGGTCTAGATTAAAGGCACTTTGTAGTGTACAAGGCTTTTAAAACGCAGTTGGACAGAGTGTTCCTTCTGGGCCGTTGAGAACCTAGACGTGGTGTATTTAACGCGTTTAAAACGACAGCATCCCTTAAATATCACGAGCTCGTCCCCGGTAACGGAGAGCGGAAATGATCGATGTCCCGTCGAAGGGGTTGAAGTTTGGGCTTAAAGAACGGATTGCATTTCTCTGTTTCTAGATATTCTTTAATACGTATCCATTAAACGACAGCGGCAGAGTGAAGCTGATCCGCCGTTTAATGCACGACACTTTAAAATAAGTGCTTTTGGCTGATTACATCAACACCTACTTTTTAAGGAAAGGGCTCTTTGTGGTTGCCAGGCAACGTTCAATTTTCCCTCTTCATTGAATGAGATGGTTAGTGCTCGTAATAGAAATAGCCACACGGATAAAGCTGCATCACGAAAAAAAAAATGACTGCATAATCAGCGTTTTATTATAAGGCGGCGGAAGTAAATTGGGAATTGCGCATAATAATAAATAAATAAATAAATAAATAAATAAACTTGTATGCTTCAAGGCTGCATTTATCTGATATCTGTAAAAACACTGATGTTAACTTTTTTAATAATTCCTTCGGAAACATGATTATAAACTTTTTTTTTTTTTTTATCATCGACTGTTATGGAAAACCTGACACGCTGATAACTGAAATATCGAAAGAAGACATCGGAATCTTTTGTAACATCATAAGTAGGTTATCACTTTTGATTAATTTAACACATGCCTGTAAAACTAACTTCTCGACTTTAGATGTTTGAGCAGCAGGCTAGTGTAGATGATGGGCTACTAAACAATGTCTGCTATGGCGAACACATAAGCATATAATTGCGTATAACAAGATCGTCGTGCTGTATTGATTAATCACTTTTATAATCGGTGTTTTTTAAGCATTTAAGAACCAGCGAATGAAATGCAAAACACGGAGGAGTGCTTATAGACCCTCTAACTCTCTTTTTTTTTTGTTGGCAGAAGCAGCATAAACATTACATAAGCCGCGTTGCCTCCTCTCACTGACACTGGCTCGAGGGAATGCTCATCCATCATCAAAAAAATAAATAAAATACATATCTAGCTTTACTGGGCTGCTGCATGCTCTGTATGGATCCTTCTAAAGCTGTTATTTTTAGCAGAGTTTTCAAGCTTCTTTTTGAGCAATGTAATCTAACATACTGGGTCGGGTTCGATGAGAAACGGTTATATTTCAATGGCATTACACAGTGCATGTGCTATTATGAATGGAAAGTGTCATGCGAGCCTACAGGCGCTAATAGAGAGATGGCAGTACAGCAACATAAGCACAGATGGTCACACATTTGGGTTTCATGATGAGTCCAGTCACCTCAACATGAGCGTGAAAAAACCCAAGCCTGTTACCACATGTCCAGCCTCTCTCTCTGACTCCTCTTTTTCTGCCTTGTTTGCTGATAGTGGGCTTGAGACCAATGCCTGGCTCTACCTGATTTTTTTAACACTTGTGAAACAATATCTAAAGTCAGTGGGCGGTTTTAAATATGCATCTAAATTCTAAAAGCGATTACTGCTAAGTTTAATGCAATATTTGCATTCAAACAGGGCTCAGCATAAGCTCAGCCTTTATGGATTCAAGTAATAGGTTTTAACAGCAGACTTTAAAGCTGCTTTGCCACTGTGGAACTTTGGCCTCGGTCGTCTCTCTATTGCCTTTTGGGGGGTTGAAACATAAAACTGCATGTCGCTTGTGGAGTAGTTATTTAACATCAGTTAAGCTCGGGCACTCTGAATCTACCGCATCAAAGTCAGCGTAGACAAAAATAAAGATTTGAAGCATGTATCAAAATGTAACGCATCCCAAGGGATCAACCCAGGTCTTCATTCAAAAATGTATATGTTAAAAGCTTGCTAGCCGACTGGTTTGAACGTTTATTGTAGCAACAATTGGACCTTCTTCTGTGTTCAAGAAAAATCTCAAAAGCGAGTGACACAGCTATGGGATTTCCCTGATATCTCGTTAATATTATTACTGTAGTTAATCAGCATGCCACTAAAATGAATTTTATACATAAGTACTCACTCAATAATGTACATTTTATTTATTTTTTGATTTAAATATATTTATTTTTAGCTTAAAATTCTAGAAAATAAGGTTAACACTGTACAATGAGCTTCCGTTGCATTTGTTAACTACATTAGTTAACATAAACCAGAAAAAAAAATAAATAAATATATATATATATATATATATATATATATATATATATATATATATATATATATATATATATATATATATATATATATTAATTGCTTATAGTTAATGCTGATGCCATCATTTACTAAAACATTATTAAATGTAAAGTTGCATTAATGTTAGTAATTGAATCTATGCTAACATGACTATAGCAGTGAACAATTTTATTAACTGATGTTAACAAAAAATGCTTTTATGTATTATTGCTGTAATGTTAGTCAGTTATTAAACCTGCAATATTCCTTTAAGGGAAAAAAAAAACAGGTCAAAACCTGAAACTGGGACGCTGCAACCCACAATAAGTGAATATTATGATGTTTAAAGTTCACCCAGCATTATAGAATTTGCTGTGTTAACACGTTTCACGCTTGTGTCAATATGTGCAGTGAAGCAGGTAGACAAAGAACTGACATTCTTCCACTAGACCCATGATTTCAGTCATGTTACTGTCCAGATAAAGCACATGAAACGGACACAGTTTGGTTTGGCCATGCACCTCAGTTGCAGGTCAGTGGCTGTGTTCTAGTATTAGAGTAAAGTGTCAGCTAATCATTTTCTTTATCTCTAATGGCAATAGGTGATAGGATTACTGACCTACCACGAAAACCATCACAGTGATTGAATATTCAATGATGAAGTTTAAAAGATTGACTCCTTGATCCCGGATAACTACAATACGTGTGTGTGTGTGTGTGTGTGTGTGTGTGTGTGTGTGTGTGTGTGTGTGTGTTTTGCTGATGGTCTAAAGGTCAGTGGAAATTTGACAGCATGCTGATGACAGTCTGTTTTTAAGACAGGATGTCTACTATTTTACTGTACTCCTTTATTGTCATATTTCCTTATTTTTGATGTTTAATTGGTCATACCTTTCAGCATTGAACTGCAAGTAACAAAATAATCGACTTTACAGTTATAGTTTGTTATTGCACAAAACTCTCGACACGCTCCGTAACAGATAATGTGTTCTTTGTGAGTAAATGTTTGAGACCTTTACAAACCAATCACTGGCGTCTTTTATCAGAGGTGACCACAACATCACCTCGCCACAACTTCGCCTCTATTGAAAAGGTCACTTAACCAGAAGCCAGTATTCTTTTTCATCCATTTTGTTCCTCCTCCTCTTCTCCTTCCTGGTCCGCATGCCTATTTTTTTCATTTCTCTCGTAGTGCGGAGAATAATAACGGAGCTGACATTTTCGGCGGCTCGCTCTGTTTCTTCCACCACATTGTAAAAAAGATCAAATAGCAACATCAAAACAACTTTGCGTCACTGGAGCGCTGGCAGGTTATTGTGAAATGCCATCCGTCATCAGGGGCACGCTGGAGGAGTGTGGCGAGGAACTTGTAAAAAGTGCCCGTGCCAACTGAAGAGTCTTAACAGAGGCGTTGTATATGCTTTCATCAAAATAGACAGTTGATATCATTGTATTTATTTCTTAACGAGCGCCTAAATGTGATCGGCCAACAAATTGCACATTCTGTAGTTTGTAATAACTGTCTATGAAATATTCTCAAGGACTCGGTGGTGTCTTGTTAGTGTAAAAATGTAAGTAAGGATGCCAGAGCTTCAGAAACCACATGGTTGTGCAACACATGTTTCACTGAGGAAAAGAAACTAACTAGTCTAGGGGCATTCAGTATGCACTGTATGTTAACTAAACTATCTTTTATCTCGCAGACTTGCTTACATACAATAAGTGCTAATATATTGTGGCGAGGCAGAGGAAGCACAAGAGAAACAGGTGCAGTGAAAACCCCCGGAGGGTGTATTTATTAGACAATACACAGAAGGTGAGCGGTGAGTCCGTGCGAGGAGTGCGGCGGTGAGTCCGGGGGTGGTGTAGCGGTGAATCCGGTGAGTGCAGCGGTGAGTCGTCTCTGTGTTTCCCGTGCTTAGTAACGTGAGGGAGTCCACTGTGAGGTAGTAGGGGAAGTAGCTCAGGCAGGCCCGTCACGTTGTAGCTTCTGGGAGACAAAGAAAGAGACAACAGGTTAGCTTGCGTTTCCGGAGTCTCGTGGCTCACTGAAGCCCGTCGCCTGGCCGGGCTTATCTGGCCCGCGGCTGATGAGCTCCAGGTGTGGCGAATCCGTCGTTGAGTGGCTGGTGTAGGTGTTCGTGTTTGTTCCCAGAGCAGCGCTGATCGATCCTCGGGGCGCTCGTCACTCCCCAAGCGCTGTCCTGGTCCTGGTGGATAAAGCAGAGGCGTAATAACGGGGAAATTTGGGGTGGGTGGGGGTGACCCCTGACAGACCTGCAAAAGCCGACCACATCCGCGATAGGCCGTCGGCGTTGGCGTTGGCTGTCGGCGCGGTGTTACGTCAAAGTGGAAGTCCTGGAGCGCGAGGAACCAGCGGGTCACCCTGGCGTTCGTGTCCTTGGCCTGGCCATCCACTGGAGAGTGCGTGGTCGGTAAGTAGGGTGAACCGCCCGGCCCAGGAGGTAGTACCGCAGTTCCAGGACTGCCCACTTGAATGGCTAGGGCCTCCTTCTCCACCATGGCGTAGTTCTTCTCGGCGGGGTCAGCTTCCTACTGATATATAAGACCGGATGCTCCTCACCCTCCTGGATCTGGGACAGCACGGCTCCCAGACCCACATCAGAAGCATCCGTCTGTAGCAGGAAGGGGCAGCCGAAGTCCGGGGCTCTCAGGACAGGGTCTGAGGTGAGTGCGGCCTTAATCCTCTGGGCGCTTCCTCGCGTCGGGGTTCCACAGAACCCGTTCAGGCTGCCCCTTCCTGGTCAGGTCTGTCAGAGGCGGCTATGGAGGAGAAGTCGGGGATGAAACAACGATAGTACCCTGCCAACCCCAAGAAGGCGCGTACCTGGGTTTTGTTGGTGGGCCTCGGGGTCTCCTGGACCGCGGTGACTTTACTCTCCTGTGGCCGGATCAGTCCTCGCCCAACTCGGTAACCCAGGTGCCGCTTCAAGAGCGCCAGGTGACATTTCTTGGGGTTGGCGGTGAGTCCAGCCGTCGAAGATCCCGAAGCACCCTCCGCAGGCGCTCCAGATGGTCTTCCCAGGTCTCGAGTGAATCACAAGGTCGTCGAGATAGGCTGCGCGCACTGTTGGTGGGTCGGAGTAAGATGTCCATTAGTCTCTGGAAGGTGGCTGGTGCCCGTGTAGACCGAAGGGAAGGGACCGGTATTGCCAGTGGCCGCGCGGGGTGGGAAAGCCGTTTTGGCTTGGCTTCCTCTGACAGCGGAACCTGCCAGTATCCTTTGGTGAGATCGAGGGTGGAGATATACCGGGCCCTTCCAAGGCGTTCCAGCAGTTCGTCTACACGGGCATGGGATATCCGTCGAACTTCGGAGACCTGGTTGAGTCGCGGTAGTCATTGCAGAAGCGGAGGGTGCCGTCCGGTTTTGGAACCAGGACGATGGGGCTGGACCACGGGCTCGTCGATGGTTCAATCACCCCCAACTTCAGCATTTGGTTTACCTCCTCCTCAATAGCTCGCCGACGAGCCTCAGGGATCGGTAGGGCCGCTGCGGACGATGGCGTCGGGAGGGTCCGGATCTCGTGCTGGAGGAGGTTAGTCTGCCCGGCGTGGGCGAGAACACATCCGAGAACGACCGACCAAATGTTGGAGTTCCGTCTTCTGTGCGGGAGCGAGCAAGGCGTTGGTGTCGACGACCGGGCCCTCCTGAATGGCGAGTGTGGAAAGGTGTTCCCTAGTCCCCACCCACTTCTTTAACAAGTTAATGTGGTATATTTGTTCGGTGCGTCGACGGTCTGGTTGGCGGACTCGGTAAATAACGGGCCAACCTTTTCCAGGATGGTATATGGACCCTGCCAGGTGGCCAGGAATTTGCAAGCATTGGTGGGGACTAGTACCATGACCCGGTCGCCGACCTGGAATTCCCGGGGTTGTGCAGGGCGGTTATAGTGTCGTTGTTGTTGCTGCTGGGCCTGCGTCATGTGCTCCCGCACGAGGGGCATCACCCGTTCAATTCGGTCCCGCATGGCTTGGGCGTGTTCTACGACCGACCTCTGGGCATCCGGCTGCTGCTGCTGCTCCCAGGCCTCTTTTGCCCGTCCAGCAGGCCTCGCGGCTGTCGGCGAACAGCAACTTTCGAATGGGGTGAAGCCGGTGGAGGCCTGGGGCACCTCTCGCACCCGAAGAGGGCGTGGGGAGCATCTGGTCCCAGTCCCGTTTGTCCTCGGAGACAACCCTTCTCAACATCTGCTTCAGTGTCTGGTTGAACCGCTCCACAAGTCCGTCCGTCTGGGGTGGTACACTGAGGAGTGCGCAGCTGCTGGATCCGTAGCAGCCGGCAGAGAGTCGGCCATCACTCGGGACATGAGCAGGGTGCCTTGGTCGGTCAGTATCTCCCGGGTATCCCCACTCTGGTGGACAGGGTGAAGAGCTCCTGGGCGTCGCCTTGGCGGTGGCTTTGCGGAGTGGGATGGCCGGGTGCGGGTGGCGTGAGTCCACGATCACCAGGATGTGTTCGTGGCGCGGGCAGACCTCGCAGCGGCCCACCAGATCCATCGATGCGCTCGAAGGGCACCTCGATTATGGGCAGCGGGATAAGTGGACTAGGGGAGGTGGCGGGCGAGGTCTTCTGGCACTCGGGGCAGGCCTGGCAGAACAGTTTCACATCTCCGTCGAGCCCGGCCAGTGGAAGCGGTCCCGGATCCTCTTGATAGTGTTGGCGGCCCGAGGTGTCCGGCCAGCGGGTGTGGGCGCGGCGAGCTCCAAGATGGTGTCCACTTTCCTCGGGGCACCACCAGGAGCCGTTCTCCTCCCCCTCCGCTGGGCGACACAATAGAGTAGGCCGTTCTCCACAATAAAATGGGGAAGAGGATGGGGCCGGGCGCGTCTCTTCTCCATCCATGAAATGTACCTGGTTCCAGCAATTCTTGAGCCGGTCATCCTCCCGCTGAGCCCGGCCGAGCAGGCCCCCTCCGACTACCTGTTGGAACACATCAAAGAATACATTAGTAGTATTCGGAGGGGACTCACCATCTCTTCCGCTGTCCGATGCTAGGGAGCGGCAGGGCGGCGGTTTCCTCTCCCCCTCGCCTCTTCCGGCGAGGGCTTTGAGGCTGACAGGCTGTGTCGCGGTGTGTAGCGCCTCCTCGAAACCCGGCCAGTCCCGCCGAGGATGATTGGTACCGGCAGGTCCTGTCACGAGGCCCACCTCCAGGGGCCAGCTTCCTCCTGTCGTCGTCACGGTGATGAGACGGGTGGAGACTTTCCTGGTGTCCCCGTGGACGCAGGTCAGTGGCAGCCGTTTCCGCGGTTCCGTGCGCGGGGGTAGGAGGCGGGACTGAACCAGGCTGATGGTACTGCCAGAGTCAAGGAGGGCTCTGAACTTCCGTCCATTCAGGCCGATGGGGATTTCGGTGCGGCGCGGGAAGCTCGGTGGAGACTGCAGCCTGCCAGCCACGCTCTAGAGGAGTTGGAAGCCTCTTCGGTTGGCATCGGCTCATCTCTCACGGTCGGGACCGCCGCCCTCTCCATCGGTCGCGGTGCCCTCCGGCGCGCGCGCGTCGCTCCTGGGACACCCTCCGGGGAAAGATGGCGCCGCTCCCGGCCTCTCGGCGCTGCGCGGCTTCCGCCAGCTCGACCGCCTCAACCAACTCCATGGCGTTCTTGGGGTTTCTCATACCGACCGCCTGGCGATAATTCCGGGAGAGCCCGCAGGAGCGGTCTATCACCACCCTTTCCACAATGATGGCGGGGGTTGGTGTCCCATCCAGGAGCCAGTGTTGCGCTAGCCGAGTAAGTTCGGCGGCCTGGGTCCTTGCCGGCTGGCGAGACTGGAAGACCCACTCTTGGAAGGCTTGGGCTGCGCAGACCGGTGATAGACCGACCCTGCCCAAGATTTCCCTCTTTAGGTCGTCGTATACATTCGCCAGGTCGGCGGCATGCTGAAATAAGCGCGCTGGGGCTCTCCTGACAGCAGCGGGGCCAGCGCGTGCCCAATCCCTCCGGTCCCATCCTTCCGTGGTTGCGACGCTCTCGAACATCTCGAGATATATTTCAGGGTCATCGCTGGCGGCCATTTTGGGTAGCAGCTGTGTGGCTTGCATCCGGGGATCAGGCACGACGGGCGTGGTTGAGTGGCGGCGCGGAGAGCAGCGAGCTCCTGCTCGGTCTCGTTCTGGCGGGTAGCCAAATGCTCGACGATCTGTTGCTGGCGAATGGAAACCTCTGAGGCGTTGGAGGAATTCCTCCATCTTCGCCGGAAGCGAAGCGCTTGCCTGGGGAAAACAAGAGAAGTTGATGTTGTGGGAACCTTTAATAGAGCGGCGATAGCGCTCTTCCTTTTCTCTTTGTTTCCTCCGTTCTCTTGCGCTTAAAAACTGCCCCGCATTCTCCACCACTTGTGGCGAGGCAGAGGAAGCACAAGAGAAACAGGTGCAGTGAAAACCCGGAGGGTGTATTTATTAGACAATACACAGAAGGTGGCGGTGAGTCCGTGCGAGGAGTGCGGCGGTGAGTCCGGGGGTGGTGTAGCGGTGAATCCGGTGAGTGCAGCGGTGAGTCGTCTCTGTGTTTCCCGTGCTTAGTAACGTGAGGGAGTCCACTGTGAGGTAGTAGGGGAAGTAGCTCAGGCAGGCCCGTCACGTTGTAGCTTCTGGGAGACAAAGAAAGAGACAACAGGTTAGCTTGCGTTTCCGGAGTCTCGTGGCTCACTGAAGCCGTCGCCTGGCCGGGCTTATCTGGCCCGCGGCTGATGAGCTCCAGGTGTGGCGAATCCGTCGTTGAGTGGCTGGTGTAGGTGTTCCGTGTTTGTTCCCAGGGCAACGCTGATCGATCCTCGGGACGCTCGTCACAATATGTACACTACAACATAACATATCACGCTTTCTTTGGCTTAATAGTTGTTCTAGTAGCTTTCAACTAGGTAAAAATGGCTGTTTTTTTACTTTATGTATCTGTTGGAGAACTTAAGCAATACAGACATATGGCTTATAACTAAAGATAGGTATAGCACTAACTAAGCTAAACATATGGCAATTTCCACAAATTCAAGTAAAATCTGGTGTCCCCTCGTTTTTTTTTAAATGCATTGAAACGTGAAACCCATCTTAAAGAGATGCATTAGATATCTTAATAATAATATAATATCTTATTGTGTTAAACGAACTGAGACTTGCCGTAGTGCTTGCTTGTTTGTTGCTCTTTTGTTCATTTTGATTGCAATATTGTTACTTATACATTACTTTTAATAAAAGTGTCTGCTAAATAACTAAAATGCAAAATATCTCACAGACAAAAATCAGAAAATTTCATAACAATTAAAAATGGCAATTATTGCCTTCCACATTGTTTTCATTGAATGAATTGTAATGACTCAGTATATCAAATATGAATAAAAAAATTAAACAAACTAAAAGTTTACTAACAACTTCAGACCACCGTGTATGTACACCTTATATACTGAGTGATTGTTGTCAACCGATTTTACAGCCATTTGTGTAAGGAAATATGTTAATATGCTGACTGGCAAAGGTTGCAAAAATTGCTTGTAATAAAATAGTAGCTTTTTAAACTACTTTTGAGCAAAATTAGTGCTTCTGTGTTTTTGTGTCTCTGCGTGCGTTGAACTCCCGCCTCTCTTACGCTCCAGTTACCCTGAAGCTTGCTTAAAGCAAGCAGGCATAGCAGTGGTTCAGACACATCGGCACGGCAGCTGGCCTACTTTGATTTAGTCTATTAGTCAAAGCTGAGTCCCCACACACTCAATCAGCTTTGAGCCGCATTTGGGACAAAGGTTTTTTGGGGGAAGGGGCTGATGTTTCTAACAGAAGCTCTAACTCTTTTGGGGTATAGCTGTTGGCCCTCCCGAGCTCCTGATCTCACTCTAAACACCGCTGGAGCCCTGTGGGTTTAATGTGTTTACTTGCATTTCTCATACTCCTCCCCCAGGCAGCCGAAGGTCTCCCGCCCCAGCCGACACGGTGCCCACCCCGACTTCTTCATCAGCATGCGTGAAAACCAGCAGCTCCCGACACTAGACCGTCGGTGAGGGTGTAAATGGATTCGAATAGAGGAATGACAATAGAGACGGCGTGAAGAGACCGCCTCTGAAACACCCCGATCGCTCATCAGAAATGGAGTGATAGACAAGTGAGAGCTCGTGCTGGCTATTGAAATATCTGTTTGCCTGGCTTTTTTTTGTTTTTAACAATAAGCACCTCCCAAAACGCCAGATTTAAGCTTTCACGTACAGCGATATTTTAAGCCACGCGGATATTTTAGGTGCTGACACAACTAGGACACGTCTCATGCAGTTTATTTTAGTAGCATCCAGTCGTATTCATGAAATAAAGTGACATGCACTATTAAAACTACGTGAAGTCTGCATATTATATTTCAGAGGCGTCTTTCTCGAACAATTCCTGTGAACATTTCTTTTGTCTTACCAAGCTATTTTCGCTTTGTGGGTCACTCTGCCTCTTGAAAATCTAGTAGTTCCATGAGTCAGCTCTGTTCTCTTTCTCTGGTGCTCTTTCTCTCTCTCATGACCGAGGTATCTCCATGGCTACAGGATCCTCAGAGGTTCAGGTTGCAGAAGTGTGTGTGTGGGTAGGTGTTACCTGTAGCCGAGAAGACGCGTCAAAACGCAGAAGAACACCGAGAGTTGATCGCGGATTTGCTTGATTCAGATTCTTTTGACAGCTCCTTTTAACCCTGCCGCTGTTTTACGCGACAGAAATGCAAAGACAAAAAGTAAAAGGATGCTCGTACTAAATGCAACAGTAACTTTTACAAGGTCACTGAGCCAAATTATTTACGCTTACATTTTTGCATTTATGCTAGATGCTTCTACCAAAAGAGAGAGCAATATTCATACTAGACAATGCGAGGTTTATTAGAAAGCTGGATACAGAAACAATCTAGCAGAGAATAAAAAAAGAAGACTGCACTCATTAGTTTTATAGATTTTGATAAGTCAGTCACTCTTGGTGTTCTTAATAAAATAAAACGCAGCCCTGCGTTTCACAGATTTACTGGAATTATTAAAAACCGTCTCGTGTGCATGTTAGCTGCCTCATAAATGTCATCGTTTTTTTACCGTCAAGCATTTGTGGTGCGTTTATTTGATTAAATGCTTTCGTATCCCTTTGCACACATTCACATCACCATGCTCGTCCGTCATCAATCAAAGGGAGATTTTCAAAATTACAGCTTTGAATGAAAGAGAATCGTTCCCTTCAATTACAGGGAGCGCTAGGCAATCACAGGTTTGATGTATCCTGTACAGCGTGACACACCAGGGACCGTGAAATGAATTTAGCTCTCCCCGAAGAAGAAAACAAACACTGTGACTCACACCCGGCACAACAGCAGATCAAGGCTCTGCAACATATTAACAGTCAATTAATAACATACTGCTTTTCCGATCTCAGCCGAAAAGTTCAACCTAGACATGAGTCAGAGATGAACGTTCATGAATAGAATGCTTATGACTCAACAGAAATGTGAAGTCGCTTTGGCTGCAGCGTGCAGAAGAAGCAGATATGTTAGGTACTGCAGCATGGTGCCATTTGAATTGAATTTAGAGCATATTGTTATATAATAGAGGCGTTTGAGAGCTATATTTAGAGTGGCCTTGCAGCGAGTCGCGTGGGCGCTGATGAAAGCTGTGGCAACCTGTTTAATTTCAGGTTATGAGGAACACTATCACTCGAGCTGTTTAGCATTCATTGACAGGGACATTAGCCCTCAAAGTCGTTCATGGATTGGTTTTTCTATATTAAAAACTACATAGTCATTGATTTTTGCCGTGCGTAACGGAAGCAGCTTTTGAAACAAAAAAGGGGTGGAGACTTGGTTCTGTCCATCAGTTGACGACTGGATGACGTGGAATTGCAATTTTAAACAAACTAAATGATCGGAGAGGTCCAGCATACAAGTCCGTCATTTCACCAAAAAGGTCAAATTATGATATTTAAACACAATTTGTACATTTTTTTATATTTTAGTGAGTTTCCGGCTGTTCCCTATGAATATGTTTGCACCTAGTGAAAGTCATGTTTAGGAGGGGACATCCTGGTTTTGAATTATTAAAAATCGCCACCTCATAAAATAGTTGCATTTTCATGTGAATTTAGACTAAATTAATTCAACCGAACACATCCATTTACTTTTTTTTTTTTTTTACAATATTAATACCACGCATTAAAAAAATTAACAGTCAAGGATTTATGAAAGGGCCAGATTTTTGTCCTGATTTGTTTCTTGTAGGAGATGATTAATGTTAATGGGATTTTGACCTACCATTCTTGTCATTCTGTTTCTGTGTTATTGTTGAAGCTGCATACATCACTAAATGAGTATGTGCTTGCTTTCACTCCCTGTTACTGTTTAAAAGTCTAGGATCCTTTTTTCTTTGAGTAGGCCTGCATTTGTGTGTGTGTGTGTGTGTGTAGAGTAGTGTAGTGTAGTGTTTGTGTTTGAGAGAGAGAGAGTGAGAGAGGCTAAAAGATGACTCACCTATATATACAGTGGGGTGTAACATTCATTTTGTCATTAACACAGCAGGAGTGCACAACATTTTCAGTCTCACTCAAATATTTTGTCTAATAAACCATAAAAGTGTTCACATTAAACTAATTATACCCTACAGTACAACTACGAGAAAAAGTAACTCATCCCTTTGGATTTACCTACATATTAGCTCACACTAAACTCGGATAGCTTTTGAAGAAAATCTAACTATACTCTTTACGTCCTGAAATGTCAAACAAAGTCAGGAGAACCTACGATTATTTGTTTGAGCAGACTGTTGTTCTGTGTTTTGGGAATTATCCAAAATCTTGGATTACTTGGACTGCACCTGTAAGTGCTTCTTTCCATTCCATGCACTGAAGATAGCGTAAACAATTCTACGAACATTTCAGCAACAAATAAAAAGCGGTTATGAATACTTCTTTCTTCAAACAGAAACCTCTATCCACGCTGCATAGCACAACCCCGAAAGTGGATATTCTCCCGTGGCCTTCCGCAAATTAAGCGTAGGCCAACTAAGCATTTGTGATGAAACGTGATGATGTGTCCTGTGTACCAAATGAAACGAACAGCAACATAGGTATAATAAAGGAATAAAGCGGAGTAGGCACATTAGCTTTGAAGTTTTTAAGGTTGTAACCTATAAGCAGGGAAACTAGAGATCAGACATCACTGTCTGATGTGCAGATGTTTCTTTGAGGGGCTGGCATGAATAATAGATCAGACAACAAAGTGTTCTTCCACGGTGGAGTTTCCCAGCAGGCAGCAACCCTGATTTTATAATCTACCATCTGACTGGGGACGTAGTTATGGCGCCACGATCATTTAAGGTGGTACGCTTGCCTGTTTTTAAACCTTGGGAGTGAATATGATCTGTGAATTGACTTTAAAGAGTGAGCAAAAGCAGATATGTCATAAGGAACTTTTTTTGTTATTGGCCAGAATGAGATTATCACAGAGGATTCCAGTCATTGTCCAAGCACTGACACGTCCACTCTTCTGTCACCAGAGAGAGAGGTCAGCGCTTTCTACAGTGGAGTCAATATTCACACAGAAAAGGCAGCAACTAGACTCTGCTGTAAACATTTTCTCAACTTTTTATATTGTTATTTGTTTTAAGTTAACTTAAGTATGAACATTACCAAAGAGTTAGCGCGTTTAATCTCGCCTAACCTCAAACTCGAAGCTTTTATTTAAAACACAAAAAAATATATATATATATATATATATATATATATATATATATAAATGAAAGTCGGAGAGGAGAGCAAGTTCAGAGCCCCGAGCTCTCGTCTCGCTTCTGGCCCTTTAAAAGTCTCTTTGCGGTGGAGAAACATCTGGTTGTTGAATGAAACCCAGCCATTCATAAAAACAGGAGAGAGAACCGCTCTGATTGGCCGAATCCAACTTCATAATGGCATAGGTAATGTGGGGGCAGCTATTGGTCAGTTGCTTGAATGACGTGAGGAAGCGACCAATGAGCGTGAGCTGCAATGTTAAGCCGACGCTCTCGGAAAAGCAGGCGATCCCATTGAGAAAATTTCAGTCGCGTCAAGCTGAGGACAGCGCGAGACCCGTTTACAGATCGCAAACGCAGAGTGTTTTTCTCTGGGATTTACCAAATCACTCTTTTTTTTACACAAGCAGAGGATTTAATCACCGCTGGGTGAGTATTTTCTGCAGGATGCTCTAGTTTTTTTTGTTGTTTAATTGTACGCCGACGCAAGTTTCACATTTTGCTTGAATTTTCGCAAACTTGTTTTTACTCCAAACGCCGCGTTTAGTTTTGCTGGGTCGCACACGCCATTTTCTTTGTGCGCATATTTGGCAACCATTTCCCGCTGTTTGTTTTCTCGTTACTTTTTCTGAACTCGGCAGCGATCGCAGTCTGACTTCTGCAAAATTCATACGCGGTTTTGATGAAGTGCCTCTCGCGCGTTTGGTGTTTTTATGAATGGAGCGACTGAGGTTTTTCGGGGTCGCGCGCACGGAGGATCAAATTTCACTTCATTGAGAAAAACAAGCGGCGGAGGGAAGAGCGGAGGAGGGGAGCGCGCGACGATAATGGGCGCTGGGGGAGGAGGAGGAGGAGGATTGAACTTCTTGAACTCTTTCCTATACCTGTTAACTCGCGGTTGTAATGCTATAATCTCGATTTACTTATTTAACGGCTATAGTTTCCGATGGCAGCCTTTATTATCGCCAATAAAATCTTTAAAAGCACAAACTCCCCGTTTTCCAGTACGAAATGTGCAGACGCACGTTCCTCCTTGTTTTATAAAGCTCTGATAAGCGTCAGGAAGCAATAATGTTAAGCGATGGATGTTTAATTAGTTCTCGGTCCGGAGAGGTTAGGCGGTGTTGGCTGTGAGGTGTTTTCTCGGCCTGACGGCTGTAATGCGGTTTTATGGCCTGAACACTTGCGTCAGGGAAAATAAACACACGTGTGTGATGAAGCATGATGGATAGCTCGGGCTTCGTTACTTTATTCCTTAATTTCCAACGTTTAAATCCGAACCTCATTCGTTTCCAAGAGAAGACGCCGTTTAATATACATGCTGCGTTTTGTTTTCTAAATTATTAATTTAATTTAGACTCGGAGAGTAGTCTCATGGGCAACAGATGGCACTGTATGGTTATGTAAGGACCCCCATCTGTACCGTGAGCCTTAAATGGTTCGTGTGAGCGAGTGGAAGTGGTCTGCACTAATGCAGCACACTTCATCTGAGATGAGAGTGAGTGTTACACAAACAAACAGGCTAGCTGAAGCTTTCACAGATCAAAGGGACAGTTGGTCCTGGACTGTCAGGACCCTGGACGTTCACTGACAGCTGCATCAGATCCTGACAGAGCGCGTTGTGTGTCTTTCTCTAAGTGCCACTTTTCTCGGCTCTTCTTCCGACAGGCGACGATAACACCCCCCTCTCTCCCCGTTTATTCCCGTTTTCCCTCCTGCTGCAGCCCCTTAGGCCGCAGTGAGAAGCAAGCGACATGGACGGGTTTTACGACCAGCAGGTCCCTTTCTTGGTGCCCCCCAATGTAAGTCTCCGCTTCGACTCATCATCGGGCCTCGTTTTCTTCTTCTGTGATTTTTGTAATTCGCACGTTTTACAAAATATCAATCCAAATTGATATCTCCCTTTCGAACTTTCATTATTTGACACTCTTTTTTTTCATACAGAAGTCTCGCATGCAGGAACCGTCTTGCAAGCCGTTTAATGACCGAAAAAGGAAGTTTGTTGACACCGGGTTGGCGCAGGATACAGAGGGTAAACAAATGAACATGCAATCAATCCACCCAGATCCCTCTAAAGCACATCATTTAACCCAGGCCCAAACAAATCAGCCTGTTTATTCACAAATCAATCTTTGTGTCCCGCAGAGCTCTTTCAAGATCTCAGCCAGCTACAAGAGATTTGGATAGCAGAAGGTAAGGCAACAGGTTAAGCTCATGGTTACGTTTCATAACTGCTGTTAAAACTCAACTTGGTTGGCAATGCATCATGCAGTCGTTGATCTCCGGAGACATTACGGCACATATAAATATACAAATTATTTATATTCGCTTTTAAATGTTTCATTTATTTTTATAAATAATTCAATTTTTGTTTTCCCTCTCCATGTGCAGCCCAGGTACCCGATGACGAACAGTTTGTTCCAGATTTCCAGTCGGATAACTGTGAGTGCTCTTTGGATATTCATGCTGAATAACCTATAGAACCTGCCTTTATGAATTATAGAAACCGTCTTTAAATTAGAGCAGCAATTCTGGCACCTTCCTCCTTGAAGCGAAGAAAACCAGTTGAATGAATCTCAAAACACTGCATTCCAAATGTTTCTGTGCCAAACCCGACTCCTAAGCATGGGTTTAAGATGTTTCTATGGTGTGTGTGTGTGTGTGTGTGTGTGTGTGTGTGTGTGTGTGCGCGCGCACATGTGAGGCCCAGGCTGCCGCTGCGGTGCTGTAACTCATGGCAGCCTCCAGCTTGGTGACATTTTAATGGGGCTGGATCCTCGGCGCGCACACACTCTGGTTATTATGTGCTGGTGAACAGTGCTCTGGCTGTTTCCCTTGTTAGTTTTTCTTCCCATTTGGCTCTGAATAAGTCCGATTGTGTGCATTTTCTATGGTGTCAATGGTGTTTATTGTAGAAGGTGAATGCACATGGATGTGTTTGCATAAAAATTGTGTGTGTGAGAGGGTATGTGTGTGTTTGTCTGGCACAATTCCCCTTATCTGGCATCATGCCTGTAGCTCTCACAGGCCTCTCTTTCACCACAGCTGGGCAGTGGGGCCCTTTTTCCATAAGGGTCACGTGATAGTCTGCAGTTCTAACTCGCAGCCTCCTTTCTAGAGGAAAAGTCTTTTTTCCCTTTCCCCTCCTCCTTTAAAACGGAGTAGTTGTAGTAGTACAGTACTACATATTCATCAAAAATCTGAGACCAAATGATGATAGGTTATACTACCGGTCAAAAGTTGAAATAATTGATTTTTAAAATGTACCCAAAGCTGCACTTCTTTCTTTGTTTGTCTGTTTTAAATTAAATTTTTTTAAACAATAAAATGTAATAAATATTAAAACACGAAATAACTATTGCATTGGATACATTTATTTTTAGCAGCCATTACTGCAGTTTGTCACATGATCCTTTATAAATTATTCTAATATCCTAATTTGGTGCTCAACATTTTTTTTAATTGACATTTATCAATGTTATAAATGGTTTCCATAAATATATTAAGCAGTGAAACTAGAAATGAGAAAAAAAGAAATTAAAATATAAAGTATTTTATTCGGAAAATTAAATTTTAAATAATACAATATTATTTCAAATAAATGCAGAATCTGCATTTATTTATATGCTGAATAATGCATTAATGGTTGTAATGTTAATATAAATGGTTGAGCACTGAATAAAAATTATAATAATAATAAAGCACAGAGTCACTATATTAAAATTATTTCTGAATGTTATACCTACACGTAACTTGCTGCTAAATGACAGAAAAGAAATAAATGACATTTTACAGTATATTAAAGCAGAAAACGGTTCTTTTAAATTAACATTTCAAAATATTACCGTTTTTACTGTCTATCAAATAAATACATCCTCAGTGATCATAAGAGACTTCATAAAAATCTTGATTATTGTAAACTTTTGCCTAGTAGTAGCATTGTTAAAGAACTGTGTTTTTGTTAGTATTTGTGAGACTTTGAAATTTAACATTTTTTCTTTTTTTTCTTTCTAGTGATGTTCCATGGACCCCCTCAAACTAAAGTAAAGCGGGAACTGAGCCCAAGCAGAGAGTTTTCCCCATGTGGACAAGAGCAGAGACTGTCTCCATATGGAGAAAAGTGCCTATATAACTACAGGTATATATTTCCTATCCTTCCCTTCTGCTCATTTCACTCGCTCCTTCTCGCCGCATCATATTTATTCCTTTCTGTCATTCCATTTTAGTGCCTTCGACAGGAAGCCATTTGCTTTTAACAAGCCACTCACTCCTCCTTCTACTCCGGCATCACCCTTTGGCTCCTCCAGCAGAACGGCAACACACCGGTGCAAAAAGAGTGATGCCACCAGCCCAGACTCAGACACAAGGCCCACCGCTATTACTTGGTCCCAACCAGAGCTCCACACCTCCGCATCAGAGAGCACAGACTCCACTGCACAGTCAGAGCCCACCTTTTGCTGTGCCCTGCCCACCTGTCAATCACTCGGATGCCTCCTACCACACGGACCACAGGTATGCACGTATGACCAGTTTTGATTCCGGCGCTTCATATTCACTTTTTTGGGTCACCGTGAACATTTTCTAACCTCATTTCTATCTTTAACTCCTTGTTGAGCTGCTCGTGCCTGTTAAAAGTGCTGTAATCGGCTCAGGTTGAGCCTTTCATTGGTGTCCTCTTGTTAAAGATGCCACACTGACCTGGAAAACTGTTTTATATTTATCACATTCAGGTCTCAGGTTTAACTCGTGGAAAAAGAGCCTTAACACGGACTTATCCCTTTGACACTAATGATCTTATTTGCCCTTGGTGTTGTGAATAATGCCATCTCACGTAATCTTTTGCTTTTCTCTTTCGCTAGGTTCCATCGGCAGCTTTCTGAGCCCTGTCTGCCTTTCCCACAGTCCGATGGCCGCTGTCAGACACCTTACCCCCCGCAGACCCGTGGCCATTTTCCCAGACACGGTCGCCCCCTTATCAGCGCCAGATGTCAGAGCCATTGGTGCCAATGCCTCCTCAGGGATTCAAAAAGGAAATGGTGGATCCCTGCTACAATGAGCAGGGTTTGCAAAACATGGCACCTCCTCGTGCACCGTTGTTCCACCAAATGTCAATCAAACAGGAGCCCAGAGACTTGGCTATGACTCAGGTAGGAGTAAATCTGTTACTGTACATTGGCGCAGGGTCTTGACGTTTAATGCGGGGCATCTGATCTGATAGACACACAATTTCAAACTTCTTTATATATTTATATTTTTTACTTTTTTATCTTTTACTTTCAAACTTTGTGTAGTTTTTAAAACTTTTTAATGGGGTTTCATAATTAAAAAAAAATCTAAAATTGAACTAAAACATATGATATTGTATTATTTAATGTAATTATTTTTGTCTGACCGTATCATTTCCTCTATTTTCTTGCAGAAGTACAGAACTGCCAGTCATCCTTTGGCAAATCTGCAAACTTTTATGGCGCCAATAGTGAAGGTAAGACATCTATCAGTTTAGTTTCATCCACCCCTACTTTCTCGAGGTGCAGATGATTTATTAATAAACTGTTTTTAATTCGTATTATATAAACATCCATATTAAATTCGCCTTTTTTCCCCCCCTTGGCTGCGATTGCAGGTTTTGGGTATGACGGAGAATCCCACCTGTATTATGACGATGCGTGTGTAGTGCCAGACCGCCTGGAAGGAAAGCTGAAGCAGGAGGGTGGAGTTTTCCGGGAGGGCCCTCCCTATCAACGACGGGGGTCTCTACAGCTCTGGCAGTTCCTGGTCACTCTGCTGGATGACCCGTCCAACAGCCACTTCATTGCTTGGACTGGCCGTGGGCTGGAGTTTAAACTTATCGAACCAGAGGAGGTCAGTGTGTTTAGAAAAAAACAAATGGCTTTATAGACCATCTCTTTAGCCAACAAGCAGTATTAACGAACCTGTTTTCAAAAGGTTGCTCGCCGATGGGGCATCCAGAAGAACAGGCCTGCAATGAATTATGACAAACTGAGCCGCTCCCTGCGCTACTACTATGAGAAGGGCATCATGCAGAAGGTAAAGGCACGTTCCCGTTCCAATGTCATTTTTCTCTTTCTTTCTTTACCGCAGTTCCCTCATTATCCGTAGTAAGTCAGATCCACCCCATTAAAAAAAAACATATCAGCTTTTCTCATAAGTGTTTTTCTAAGTCGTGTCTCTTTGTTTTGCTGATATGCAGGTTGCTGGAGAGCGGTACGTGTATAAGTTCGTGTGTGATCCTGATGCGCTCTTCTCCATGGCGTTCCCTGATAACCAGAGGCCCAGTCTGAAAGCAGACCCGGACGGCCTGCAGGTTCCCGAGGACGACACTGTTCCGCTCTCACATTTTGACGAGAACAACAGTGTCCCATATCCAGGTGATGCCAGGGACCAGTGCTTGGTGGGCTCGTCCTTCCCTGAAAATTACACTTTCTGAACCGTTTCACCACCGATGGGGCAGACCAGAAGAACTCTAAAATCCTCGCACTCCAAATGCAGCTTATGTCAAACTGTAATCGCTCAAATGAGAATGTGTAGCGCCTGCTGACAAGTCTCTAGACTTTCTTGCCACACTTTTGTTTTTGTTTGTTCGTTACTACACAGGTTCCATGATGGAAGTTTTTTTTATTACAAACAAAAGAAAGAAAAAAACTAAAAGGGACACAACAGTATTTTCCAGTGTAACCTATATATATATATATATATATATATATATATATATATATATATATATATATATATATATATATATCTATATATATCTCATAGGTTATACATATCATATATAAATATAAAAATAAGTGTATATTTTAAAATATGGCTTTTGTGCACTGCTTTCTTTGTGTATCAGGCCTGGTGTCTTTTTTTTTTTTTTTTTTTTTTTTTTTTTTCCTCAAAGCTCTGCTTTAGTGAGATTTGTAATAACTTCTGACGGTGCATAATGATGCACTATTCTGTCATTTATCAGAGTGTATATAGCTTTGATTATAATCTGGAAAAATGCACAATTTTTTTTCTCCAGCTAGCCAAGTAAAATGCTTTATAACTGTTGAGAAATCATTTCAATTGCTTTTGTAATTTTTATGGATATGGGGCTGGGTAGATTTGGCAAAAAAATAGGGTAAAGGAATTGAAAAGTGAAATCTATGTATATTATGAATATATTTTTGCAAAAGCTGAATTGAATTGCATTGTATAAGCTGTACAACAGACTTTTATCTCTTTTAATCTGTTCTTTTGGTATAGTGGTGTGTGTGAAATTGCAAACCAGCTCTTGATGTGGGGGAAAAAAATCAAGGCTGAAATGCCAGATCCAGGATCAGTGATGGCAGGCAACCTTTAACAGTTTACCAAAGGATTATAGCAAGCTGTCTGATCTCTGCTCAGTAGTAAACAAGCATGGCAAGATGCTCTTTCCACCTTCACTGTCATCCTTATTTGTCTGTACTGGGTACAACAGACCCCTAGTTCTGTTTCACTGTGGATAAAACGGTTGTCTCATTTGTCTTTTGAAGACAATTTCTTTCATTAAGGATTTTCAAGTACAGTTTTGGTGTACAATTACAGATCTGTATTTTCTAAACTATAAGGTACAGGATAAATAAACATCCATAAACCGATATGGTGGATCTTGCATTTTTTTTCCCCCCTGTGTGTTTCATTTTAATAATCTAACTTGAACAAGGTAAAATTTCTCTTAATCTATTCTTATGAAGAAACTCATCTATATATTTTTATATTATATTTTATATTTTTGGGTTAATTTGTTGTGTTTAGAACAGTGTTGCCAAGTCCGTGGATACTTTAACACTGTTGCCAACTTTAAGTGACCCCCTTCAAAACGTGACTGGGCTAGTTTTGTTGTGAACACCTGGCAACCCTGAAATTCTGAAGTTCTGAAATTCTTTTTTTTTTTTCTGTAACCATTTACAATGTCTGCAAATTTGAATATGATGGCCTAGTGTTATAAAATGTGTGCAGCCTGTTTCAGCCTTTACGCTTTGACTATTCAGTAATCGTGGCACATTAAGGAATCTCATTTACTGTGATCTTTCCCGGAGCCTCTCGGTTTGACCGCTAAAACTGTAACCCAGCAAAGCCTGTGTAACGAGGCGATGCAAAGTAACAGGGCATTGCATAACCAAGTGACGCTCAGTCTCTTTCTTCTCTGCTCTCGTCTTTAGCAGGGTTAGTCTTAATCCTGCTGGTGACCTTGTTTCATGAAGCCAAGGAGCTAAAAAGTTATAAAGATGTCATACAGTCTGATCATCGTAAAGGAACTTTTGAGAAATAAAGATTACAATTTGGTGCAAGACTTCAGCAAAAGTACACACACACACCTAAAAAGCATAATTCTGCTTTAGGGACCGAGTCATATCATATTTACTATTATACAACGGTTCCACTTCTCAAATAACTTGCCTGACCAAGTGGCAGTCTAAGAATGATTACATGTAGTATAACAGGATGTTTCAGTATTTGTATCAATCAGTTCATCTGTGTTCATACCATTCCAAAACACAGTTTGTGAACAGGGCTCATCACTTTCTATCAATTACTTGTCTATAGAGTTGTTGTATAACAGCAATATGACAGACACAATTGTGCTTAATATCAGATGTGATTTTCTGTGGCACAGGCTGCAGCCCTGCAGATATTCAGCACCATCACACTCCTGCTCATGTGATATTGCTTACATAAATTAACAGCTTTAACAGTGTGTTGGTGTGAACTGAACATAAGGCTTCTAAAAAATATATATATATATATATATATATATATATATATATATATATATATATATATATATATATATATATATATATATATATATATATGTATGTATATATATATATATATATATATATGTATATATACATAAATATATGCACAAATAAATATTTTTTTTTCCAAAGTAAAGAACCTTTTGTGCAATGTAAAAATTCCATCTATGCTAAACGTTCTTGATGGAATCGCAGAAGCCAATGAACATTCTTTATTTTTTTTTTTTAAAGTTAAGTCATGGCGTCTAAAACTTACTTAAAAAACATCCTGAATGGAAGGAAGCGGCACAGCCCAAAACTTGCCTTGAAAGAGCTGCTGCCTACTTTTAGCGCATTAGCGCCGACTGCTGGTGTTTAACGTAAATGACAGCTCGGTGTTATATAAGCACGTACGTCAACTAATGCGAAATTTTGCGTCAACGGGTGGAGTAACTCTATTAGATTAATTACCAGGAACTCCGTCTGCGATCATTTTGGCCGTAAATACTATTTTAACCACGAGACAACGAGTTTAATGAGTTAAAAATGCAAGCACAATATCACTGGGCGCTAAGGTTATCAAACAAATGGCCAGAGGACTTCCGGTTATCCGTACGCTTGGTTTTGTTTTAGAGCTAGCTCGACCAAAACGCGCTCTCCATATGAAATCTCGACATTTTTATGACGTCAGATGAAACTTCTGCGATCAAAGTCTGCTTGTCACCCAATCGCTGTCACTCACCCGTCCTGCCCTAATGACGTCGAACAATCACTTCCGGTTACAAGCAGTAGCGTAAAGTACGGAAGAGATTGCATAAAACTTTCCGTTAAGATTCATTTTTAGGTCGCTTTTATTCATAAAGCATGGCGTATCAGGATATAACAATGTAAGTGTCTTTCATGTATTTTTTTAATTGCAGTTTGTAAAACGTAAAAGAAGCTGATAATTAGCTTAAGAGAGACGAGATCTCGGTTGAGAATTTTATATGGCACGCCACAAATAGTTGAATCAAATAAATGACATTTTCTTTTTCATATGAATTAGGCATAATCTGTAACACACGGCAAATCATTTGGTAAACAGGGCCGGTGCAGGGATTTTAGTGAATTTTATTATTATTATTATTTTACTAATGATAAAGGGCAACATTTGCCCACTTAAATTGGCTTTCAAGGGCATTTTTATCTTTATAATGTCAAAATAAATAAATATAAATCCTGAGCTTTTATTTTTACCCTATTGGTTTTTACACCTTTTAAGTATAGACTTAAAAATGTGTTTGATTAATGCATAGAACAAGTCTCAATGTATTAATATAGTAAATAAATCAAGTGAAATAAATTCACTAACTGAAAACTCTAGTTATCTACTATGTTAGAAAAAAAGCGCAAAATGTGGCAAAATTTTACACACACACACACACACACACACACACACACACATATATATATATATATATATATATATATATATATATATATATATATATATATATATATATATATATAATTATTATTATTATTATTTATATTGACAAGCTTTACCCTTAAAAGAACAACGCTGTACCTTATCTATCACTAAAAGGTAAATATGAACCCTTAATACCTTTATGGGTATTAAGTAACCTACAAAGATATTGATGATACTGCCCCAGTGACAGGCTGCTGTAGCTCAAAAGATTTCATTAATTCACATTTCTTAGTCTTATTTGTCAAAAAAGGCTAGATTTTAGTCAAATACTGGTAGCAGAACAAAATTAACAATATACCAAGTAATTCTGTTCAATACTATTTTTTTGTAAGCTCACTAGCATTTTAAACAAATGTACGGTCCCCATTCTAACATGTTACTTTTTAATATCACAGTGTTCATAGTAATGTAATCTCTGTTCACTAGTCACATTTTAAATAGTGGCTTTCATTGGCATTTTCTGCTTCTGCTTTTGGCTCTGCGTTATCCCACATATCTGACTTAGTACAAATGTATGTTAATGTGGACAAAAAATTAATATACACGACTGCAATGTCTTTACTTATATAATTCTATTAAATTCTTATAAATGACACTTATATATGCATCAACCTCTGAAATATATAAACATGTAGGCGGGAGTTTATGTAGGCCACATAGTGATTGGCCTGCCTGTATTCTTGGTATCAGTATAATTAGGTAATTGTGAGTTATGGAGCAATTCCAAGTGGAATCATATATACGTTTATACAGTATGTAGCAATTACATTACTCAGAATTCAGCGTTCTCTGAACAGAAACTAAAGGTTGATTTGGATTGCACTTTTTATTCTAGTTGTAAATAAGACTATAGTCAAGGTACGGATCTTTTGAATTTGAATGACAGTCCTTGTACTAAAAAATATTAATATTCAGCAGAAATTTTTAGTTTTCATCTTTGTTTTTTAATTCTCTGTTTTTATTTGGATTAACTTGGGTATTTTAGTATATGCAGTTATCAGTGTGATGTGTGAACAGAGTTTAAACTATAAATCCAGTATTGTAATATTCATTGTACTTTGTTACCTTTTATATAAAACAGATGTGTAAGTTTCATAAATAAAATTCAGTGAATGTTGATTTTCTTTTTCTTTTTCTTTTTTTTTGTGACACGTCCAAGTGCTCTTCTTCTTTGCTACTGGTTATAGCACAAAATAAACATGATTGAAAATAAACAGTATCACTCAAAAGATATATATATGTATGTATAATCAATCAGTTTTAAGTGCAGAAAGTCGTTAGTAAAATAATGCAATGTTACATTTATCCCTTTAATGTATGTTTAAATAAATAAAAATAGCATGTTTTTTTATTGCAGCGTTTAATGTTCTTATTTAAAGAGAGTTATAATTGTATCATTAAAGTATTAAAGTTAATATAGACTGCCATATGTGAATATATATATACATATACATACATACATACATACATGAATACATACACACATATGAATATGTCTCTCTTTCTTGCAGTTTGGTGGTCCTCCGATGCCAGGAGTTCCTGCTCAAGGGATGGCAATGCCAGGGTTCCTGCTGCAGGCGGTTACCCAACACAGCAATACGGGGTTACCGGGGCCTTTCCTGCTCCTCCGGCCCAGGACCCAATGTGGAGCTATTTCACAGCAATAGCTGGTCAGGTAGGAGCAGCCTGTGTCGATGTAGATACAGCCTAATGCAGGGTTCCTCAAATCTTGTCCTGGAGCGCAATGCACTGTTTAGCTCCAACCTAATAAAACTCCCCTACCTGTGACTTTCTAATGATCACGAACACGCTGATTTGCATACTCAGGTGTGTTTGATTAGGGTTAAAGCTAAACAGTGCAGGAAAGTGGATCTGGTGGGCTACATCTGCCCTAATGTCTTTTCTGTCCCCTCATATTATTTTTCATAATTTTTATATCAGGATGGAGAAGTTGATGCCGAAGAACTTCAAAGGTGCCTCACGCAGACTGGAATAAGTGGCAATTACACTCGTAAGTACAGAGAGAGTAAAAATAGAAATTGCGTTTCCAAATAGAGTGAGTGTATCATCTGATAACAGTTAATTTTGATAGCTCACGTTAGACATTCTTTTAACTACAACTACCTGTCATTATAGGATTAGTAAACTGTCTTCTTACTTTGCTTTGCACTTTACTTTGATGGTCAATTGACATTACACAGACTTTGCGAGAACTTATTGTACTTCAGGGGTGAGGAATGTTGATCCTGGAGGACCACTCTCCTGCAGAGTTTAGCTCCAAACCTGAAAAACTCTGAGGAAAAAAAAAATACCTAACTGCATCCTGAAGACCTTAGAACCCATCACTGGTAATTACCACAAGATGCACTCCGTGTGCTAGTCACGTCCTCCTTGCTCTGATGTCATGGTGACATGTGCCCAAAACTCTCAAACATTGAGCTTTCGAGAGCAGAGGCTCCCCACCGACTGCGCTGAGCAAAAGCATGATGGGAAACGACTGGCTGGCTGCGTAATTCTCATCGGTTCAGACAACCGCTGCGTTCTCATCTAAAACGTTTTTTTAAAACTCATCTGATTTCAAGCAATGCGTTTAAATTATGCATGAATGTTTCCAAACGCTATGACGGGGCGATCTCCGTGAGCTTGTATCAAAGTGGAAATGGGTGATAAATCTGCATTTCATATGGAATTGAAATAACAAGCGCTTTAAATGTTGTTTATCATATTTTTACTTATCATTAATTCTATCACGTTCATCGGCACCTTATTTGAGTCCTCCGCTCACTGCTGCCGCCTACTCGGCTACATTTCAGACGAGGCTAGGCTCATCTCATACAAGCCTCTTGATTCAGGTGTGTTTGGTTTGGAATGGAGGGACACTGGCCCTCCAGGATCAACGTTCCCTGCCCTTGTTGTGTTTAGTGTTAGTAGAGTAAATCAACCTGCTCTTGCAAAGTTACTTAAGCCTAATAGTGCACTAAAACTCTTTTGAGAGTTAGGTGTCTATACCGATCATTTCATTGCTTTTTTTTTTCCCCCCAGCCTTCAGTTTGGAAACCTGCAGGATTATGATTTCCATGCTGGATGTATCCTTCGCGGAAACACAAAACCGATCGGGCGCTGTTCTTATCTCGCCAACTTGAGTTGAAATTTTGCTAGTCCCAGTAACCCATTAGATTCTATGCTGCGGTTTAGTTTCTTTAACCACGTGTGTGCAGAGAGATTACACAGGGAAGATGGGTTTCAATGAGTTTAAAGAACTCTTTATGGTGCTAAACGGCTGGAAGCAGAACTTCGTTATGGTGGACAGGGACTGCAGTGGAACGGTGGAACCTCATGAGATGTCCCAGTGCATTGCTAACATGGGTGAGTGGTACCTTTTTAATTCCTGTCGACTGAGAGGAAACCGTACCTAGTTCTCAGGGCAAAATACATCTCAAAGCATAATAGGTCACTCATTTAGCGTTTTAAGATCGAATCAAACGGAAAACTAGATTATTCTAGAAGGGATCTCTTAGCCAACACAGTTGCACCAGAAGGACTGTGTGAATAAGACCGTGATGTAATGGAGTATTTTGTGTCACGATTGCACAGGGTTCCGAATCAGCCCTCAATCTCTGAACGCAATCATCAAACGCTACAGCAGGTCAGGAAAGATCTACTTTGATGACTATGTGGCGTGTTGTGTGAGGCTAAGGGCACTTACAGGTGAGGATTTTGGGAAAAAGGGAGCAATACCTGTCTAAAACTTCTATTAGTACTCAATATTGTGTTTAAATACTAGTTAAAATACTAATACTTTTTTTTTTTTTTTAAATAGACAACTTCAGGAGGAGAGATACAATGCATCAAGGAATGGTGAACTTCCAATATGATGATGTAAGTGATCATTTATCTGATTTGTCACATTTAGTGCCTATTTTTCTGCCTCACTGCCACTTAATTGTTAACGTCAGTGATGGTTTCAACTGGAACAGCTGGCTTACACTGAATAATTGTGGAAGTAAAATTGATTGCTTCATTAAAAACGAATGGGAAACTGTTGTAACTTAACAATATCTTCAACTTCCTCTTGCAGTTCATCTTGTGTACTATGTCTCTCTAATGGACGTTACAGCCAAGTACAGGATGCACTCCAGAAAGAGCACTGAATCACTGAAAGTCCAGAGAAATACACACACACACACACATTTTATAGTTATATAAAATGGGCATTTTGAAATTATTTGTTGATTTGCCAGTATAAAGTGTAGTATGTGAACATAGGAGTAAAACATGCATTTACTCAAAACAGCTTTCAATATTTGTGCCAAAGTAGTTGTTTTTTAACAATCTTTTTCATATTCACTGTTTATAATGTCAGTGTATTAAGTTTAAATGTAATCACACATATTTTGCCAATAAAACAGTGTATCTTGAGTTGTGTGGCATGGTTCATGTAGTAAAAATCATAGCATTGAGGTTAATATAAAAAGCAGTGAAGGTACCCCTTTTGAGATTCAATACATATTCGAATGTTATTTTAAATTATTCTTGTTAAAAATGATACAAATATGCACCAGCAACAGAAAAGTTTGACTTTTCAATTTCAGAAGAATGCATTTAGTATAATAATATAAAACGTAATGGTTCGCTATGTCAGATATAGCGGAAAATAAAATTCAAGTAAGCAACTAAATAAAAAAAGACACATGTACACAGTGATGCTGCTGCATCACTTCACAAACAAGTTTTATTACTTATCACAAGATACAAAATCTTTTTTTTTTATATATAATAGATATATATATATTTTTACCGACTTGCAAGAGGAATAGAACATTGAAGCTGACCATAATAACCAGAAGAGAGAGAAGTAGAAAGATATTTCAACCAACGAGGAAGGAAAGGAATCTCTTTGTCTGGCTTCACAATAATTGCCACAGCGGCGCGTTCTCCAGAGTCTGATCTGAAATTGAACACATCCGCCACTTTAAATTCTTGCTGTCACGTCAGCATTTGACTTGGAGTTCTCCTAAAGCGAAGTGTGATGGATTTGTCACTGAAATTAAGAAATGTGGAGTCATTGGGCTTAACAGTGGAGACATGTATAGGCTCAATGCGATGCGTTTTTCCCCCCACATTATGTTCTACATGTGCAGGCAGTTGTCATAATTCTGTGCAACAGATTAAAACCGTAAAATGGAAACAAAAAGACATTCAAGGGGCAGAGGATGATTCGAATTCTGAGGGCACGCATTCCATGCAAGCCTGCACTTGACCGAGGCTCTCGTCGAGCGTGAAACCCGGCGACAGCAACACTTTTTGCTCGTGACACTTTCTGTTCTCCCTCCCAAGTAAACGAGTGGATTGTGAAGCAAACTCACGTTACACTTGATGAAATGTACGTAACAGGACTAAGTCATCACCGCGTTGAAACAGAGGGAGAAATAATGAGAAACGCATTTCCCTTTAGATAATTACATCTTTGTTACCAAGAGTGAAGGCGAGGAAGAAATCAGACCCAAGAAGAGCTTAAATACAGGTCCAAGTAGTGTATCTGTTGTGTGTGAGCATTATATTTAAGGGGATTTCATGTTACATGCTGTGGGAAGGTAATATTTGGCAAAACTGGTTGGGTTTTGAGTTGGGTTTTGGGTTCAGTTGCAGGAAAGCAGCAAAAATGAGTAGGGATGGCACTGAGTAATTTTGAGGTCAAGTACAGTAACACTGAAAACAAAAATCATTTAATAAAGACAATATTTTTCAGTTTTATTCGCAGACATAAGCCTACACGATGCTTATAATGGTTTCACAAAATAAATTAAACTATGCCTTTCTTAAAAGATTTCAAATAATTATAAAAGCTCTATTACCCACCGAGTTAAAAATAAAATCTAATTTTAATGTTTAAAATCTGCTATTTACCTATTTTATCATAATATTATTCATAAATCAAGTCGACATTTTAATTTGCTAATAGCAGAGTCTGCTGTGAAGAAAAGGCTGCACGAATAGTTTCTTACAACTCTTGGCACCGTAAAAGTGGATCTTTATCTAATGGAAAGCATGACTAGCAAGAACCATAAAGATTAAAATATTGCACAATAAAATCTCTCACCCCTCTACAGCACAGTGCAACCCAACACCCTTTAGCTGTACTTGATTTAAGTGAAGGATACAGTAAGAGCGAAAAGAAAATCCAATTTGCTAATAGATTATTATTTTTAGTAGCTAGGTGTAGAGCGAATACTCGACTAGATGATTACTCATGCACATCCCTAATACTAACCTCAGTGGCCACAGAAAGTGTGTATGCACTCATGCGTGTAATTTGTGAGTGTGTATGTATGCGTTTGTGTGCCTGTTGGGTCATGGGCATTCGATTCATTGCGGTAGAGCTTTCAGAATAGCATTAACCTCTTCTGCCACAGCGGTCAGTGCGAACTCAAACTGATCCTGAGAAAAGAAAAAGCACAGATCAGCATTTCTATTTCACAATCCACTACTCCAACTCTTTTAATAACACAATCAGCACCAGTGAAGAAGATATAGAGCAGTTACCGCAACTGAGGGGAATAGGAGAGGCTGCTGATACTGTGGTGTTTTATGGGTACAGTAGTTCTTTTATTATTAATTTGGGACAGTTTTGTCCTCCGTTACCTTGGTGCGCACCATTCCTGGCCTCTGGTCTCGAATGTGTTCTAGGGTTGCAGCAATATCGATCTCCTTTACTCCTGAGTTCAAAACAAAACAAAACAGCAATTTTCAGCGTGCCTTACTTTCTTAAACATTAACTATTTCTTCACAAGTTTCCGACACGTGCTGACCTTTAGCCATGCGGTTCAGAACCATGTCGATCAGGATGTATGTTCCAGTCCGGCCTGTACCATCACTGCACAGAAGAAGCACTGTGAGAAATACGCTCTGAAAAAAAACATCTTATGTGCCAAATGGGAACATACAGTAGATTCAGAATCAATGCAGCACTCCGTATACAACAATATTGTATACTGATTTTATTTTAAAACTTTATTTCTTAAATCGTATCAAACTACAGTCCTTTATCTTTCAGTTAATAAAAAAAAAATGCATCGATGTGTTAGAGATACCTGCAGTGCACAATGATGGGGCAGGAGCGGCCACGGTAGCACTTATTGACTTTCCTGAAGGAAAGAAAAAGAGATTGCCTGAAGCAAATACCAGTGCTTGCAAGGCAGCAATACTTTTAAAGATTAGTTCAGCTCTTAGGCTTTTTACTTCTGAGTGCATGAAATGACGCTTAGCAGTTGTTACGACATGTTGATCTCTGTCAGCTTTGCAGGGGGAATGCACATGACACTATAAAGGTGTATCACGGTAAAAAGGTTTGCTTGAAGAAGATCATTAAAATCTGTCATGTTAAACAAACATTCTACATGTTAATTACATTAATGCTTATAGACATGTATAAACTAAAAAAAAAAAACTATACTGTATATACTATACTGCCATTTAAAGGTTTGAGTTTGGTATGATTTTTTTATGTTTTTATGTTATGCTCATTAAGGCTACATTTATATGGTTTGATTTGAAAGATACAGTAAAAAGTCACTTAATTATACAGTTAGATAATTGTTTTATGTTTTAATCTTTGAAAATGTAATTTATTTCTGAGATGAAAGTTGAATTATCAGACATTTTTTTAGGTGTCACATGATTCTAATATGCTGTTTTGGTGAAATATTTCTAAATATTCCAGTTTTGCTGCTTAATATTTGTGTGAAAACCTTGACAGTTTAATTTGCTTTTATTTAAAACATAATTATTCCAGACTTTGTGTCATCCTTGCTAAATAAAAATCATTCTTAAAAAAAAAATTTACCCCAAAAATTTTACAGCAGTGTGTGTATATATATGTATATTTTTATGTTAATTTTAATATAACAATGACTGGTATTTGTACTGATGACATACAGTTTTCATTTTGGAAAAAACATAGTATTACAATTATTGTTATTTTCATCTATAATGGCAGAAAATACAAAAAATAAATATGTTGCTCTGGGTATTATTTATTTTATAGAATTTATACAATATTTTGATGATTAGGATTAGTATTGATGATGACAACAAATACATTTACATCTAGATGAAGCTCACAATTAACCATGAAACAAAGTTTAAATGGTGCCTAGACTGGAATATATCAAGTAGCTTGAGACAAAAATAATTGCAGATATTTGTGAAAAACAAAATGAATAAAGATAAGAAAAATTTTGGTACAGTGGTCGCTTTGCAAGCACTGTAAAAATCTAGTTTTATGTAGAGTAGACTCCCACAGAGATCAGAGGAAAACATCAGGACCACTCCACAGTAGAGAGCCAGAAAGATCAAAAAGAGCAGAGTTATACCACAGTCAAGAGTGGTAAGAAACAAGCAACATCAACACGAAAGCATGAAATGTAAGAACATGAGTGAAGAAAGGAGAGAGACAGAATAGGAAATGAAAGGAGATTAAGATGCAGAGGTCGAAAGAGAATCACGCAGAGAGAAAGTGGGAGAAGGAGTTAGGCGATGGAGCGTTTCATCAGCGTTGCTGCAGCCACACCTGTCTGTGCTCATTTTTGTGACTATGCAACTGGAACCAGACTACTAGCTGCAAACCACAAAAATGACACAGACAGCTGTGCAATACTGCTACTGCGCTCCATCGCTCTCAGAAAGAGACAGGATGGGTAAGAGGTTCAAAGAGACTGGAGAGAATGGAGAACATGGAGTGAGGGTGATGGAATGAGATCATGTAATGGCAGCTAGAAGAAAGACCAAACGTGGAAATGACAAACACAGAGGAGTGGTCACAATTACGGAAGTTTGGATATAATGACTTTTGCCTAATAAAAATTATTTAGTCTTTTTTATGCATGGCACTTGTAATGTACAATTACTACACAAACAGCTTAAGAACTCATATTTAAACAGTTTATGTAGTAATAATAATAAGAGTGATTATTATATGAATAAATATTAAAATATGCTTACTCAGCCCAACTTACAGTAAATGTATAATAGTAAATTAATAAAACACAAATATATATATCAAATTGAAATATTTACAATCATAATAGTTCTCATTTTATTATTTATTATTAATATTACGCAGTTACTTTCTGTACACTCTTCAGATTCGTACAACAATTTTGGTTATCTCCAATGATTACCTTTAAAGCAAACCATCACGACCAAGTGATTATTGGACCTAGATGTGTAAATAGTAATATATACTTGAATACAATATATATAACCAGAAATACATACACACTATGTACGCGAGCATGTGCAGTACCTGCGGAAGTCCAGCAGAGGCCTTGTGGAGGTGGGTATGCCCTGTGCAGGCCAGCTCAGGAAGTGGAACTGAGTGAGGGTACGAGTTTCCTGGGTTTGGACGTTTTTCAGGTAGAAACTCCGCACCAGAAAGTCATTACACCAGATATGCTCAGACACCAGGTTCACCTGAGTGAGATAATTAAAGGTCAACATAATGTTTGATGTAGTTTCGCCACATAAAGCAAAAATCTGGGGATAGGTTCGGACAAACCTCATAGATGTGGTAGAGAGAGGAGCCCTCATCAGGCCAATAGCGATCGCACTGCTTTTCTCCGTCCTCAACCAGAGCCGTCATCATCACTATGACTGTACACCCGCTTTCCCAAACCATCTGTGCAATATACACGGCTTACAAAATGTGCCATTTACGCAGCATTTACATAAATGCACAGAAAATATACATGAATTCACAGAACTGTATAACTGTGTAAATACACTTTCCATTCAAATGCGTGGCATCAAAATGTTTTTAAAAATGTTTATTATATTTACCTATTATATATTCCTTTGAAACATAAGAATGGATTGGTCTTAGTGCATGGCGTAACTACAGAAGAGTCAAGTTTTAAATAGGAAAAATATTGAAACATATTATAGAATATTGAGAAGCTAATGGTCTAATCAGATTCAATGATCTACGCTAAGCTGCAGCTAAAAGTGGTACTGCTAGACCCCGAGATCGGCTGAATGGATTAGAAAATGGTAAAACTCAGCTGTTTGAAAGTGAGCCTATTTGGAAAATGAGTTGGAAAATAAGTCTACTTTTAAAAAAAGGCATGCTCTTTTAAAGCATGGTGTCAAAATGTTTTAAGTCTGATTAAGAGTAAAACAGATTGTGATGTTTGCCCCTTCGTGTAACAAATCTAAATCTTAAATAAAGTCATAGGTGAAAAATCTGGGTGTGGTGTTGGACTGTGCCTTAAAGCTTGACAGACAAGTCAATCAAGCTTTTCTTAGTTGAAGTCATTTCTTTCTTTTACTAATTTAGGCAGAGCACTCCATGTTCTTTATAATTGTAACTTTCTTTTTTGGGGGGGTTAGTTTGTCCACTTTAAACCACCTTCAGATGGTCCAAAAGCATCTGCCAGAGTCCTGACGGAAGCTCGACAGCGTGAGCATATTACTCCTGTCCCTCACTGGTTAACAGGGCACTACAGGATCCCTTTTAAAGTGCTCTTATTGGTTTTTAAATCTTTCAATGGTTTAGCGCCCTCTTACCTAAAAGATCTATTGATAGACCAACCTGCAAGAGCTATTAGGTCTGCAACTTCTCAATTCTGTTTGTGGTTACTTTGTACAGCACACTGGTCAGTCAACGGTAGTTGTGTTTAGCTGTGCTTTACAAATAAAAGCTGAAATTTCTGCAGCCATTACTCACTTTTACTTGAGTGTTGAGTGTTGCATGATCTTTTAGAAATCATTCAATGAACTATTACTAATATTAAACATGAGAACAGTTGTTTAGCTTAAAGTTTTTGATACGAAACCGAAGTTTAAAAAGCAATTTAATGCATCCTTGATGAATAAAAGTATTAATATCATTAAAAAATGTTTTCAATTGGTAGTGTATTTTCAAGCAACTTGAATATCTTTACATCAAATAATTAATTAAATCCACAAATTTGACTGACCTGCCAGAAATCAGAGATGGTGTGTGAAAGAGGACCTTGGGTGGCAATATACGCAGGCATCCGGGGGTCATGCTCGATCTAAAGGGTCAACAGGAGACAAAAGGTCAGGGGTCAGTGCTTTAGCCCTCTTAACTCTGGATCTGACCATCACCACGACAACAGGGTATTAATGTGATCCAAGGCGCATGAAGGCAATTGATGATCCCTTCGCTCTTGACTACAACAGAGCAGCAGGGGATTCCAGACCTACACATGCTGAATGAGATCAATACAACGTAACCATGGCAACACTGAGAGGGGATTCGAAACCAGTGGCAGCCTTGCAGGTCTATGAGGAATAAATGGATTATTGCCTTGGTAACAGAAAGGGATGCAAGGAAAGGAGGGCTTTCTAGCTTTAGATTTCAGGCTTAGATTTCAGCTACAGAGAGCAGGAAAGAGACCATAATAAAGGCCCTTCAAACTGTTGTGTTTCCGATTCTAAAGAAATGAGTCACATGATTAAGTCCAAGAGGACCATCAAGTGCACGTACTTACAATGGTGCTGGCATTGATGTAATCTGTCCTGGAAGGGTTAATCTCGGCCTTCAGCTTCACTCTAGAATGATCATCTGCAAAAACAACTGCTGGTTACACACCTAATCCGTTAAAAAGAGGAAAAGTCAATCAGGATGTGCGACGAGACACTGGTCGTATTACAATTTGTGCACTGCACAATGCCATTTCAGACACACTTAAATACAAAATGAAAGAGTTTCAAGACATGCAGGGGGTAGGAGAGCATCAGGGTCTTACTTACAGGGCACGGCATCGGCGCAGCGATTCTTCTTGACATTACTTTCGCTTTGGGCAGCTGAGATGGTGCTGGGTTCTGCCTGGTAGGAGCACAGAGCCTCCCACTCTTTGAGCAAACGGTCTTTATTCTTTAGATGATCCTCCATATACGCCTAGAAAGCATGAGAGAGACCAGAATAGAGACCCCTGATTTCTCAGCTGCTCATTCATGTGATACTTAAAAAACACATGAAAATTTAGAGAATGCTAATAAACCAATAAAATTAACACAGAAACAAAACATTCTTTGTACAACCGTGGCATAAATATGAATGGGTATAAGCAGCTGAAGGGCAATTATCATTCAAAGCATTAAATAAAGTGAAAAGACTAAGGGCTGTTCACACCAAGGACTATAACTACAAACAGTTACGCTTCATTTGTACAGCGGATACATTTTTACAGTGCATTTAAACAACAATAAGTAAAATTACCACACATGCTTACTAGTTACTATAATGTAAAAGTCAGGATTTGGTTTAGGGTTTGTTACTTGTAATACTGCTATTACTATGTTATGTACAGCATGCCTATAACACACTATATCTGAATATAATAGAACGTTATTTTATATTCCTGTGAATGCTAATGTAGTGATGAATTCATTCTTGGTGTAAATGGGCCTTTAACGTTATGCGCTGGAAGTACATTTTCTTTTTTTTTTTTGCACTGTAAATAGGGTAATGCTTGTCTACCAGTATCATGTGCCCCGTAGATATATCCATATTAGACTGCGCTGGCTCCTCACACCAGGAGGGGGTGCTGCTGTGAGAACTAGGGCTGGGCTGAGCCGCATCACTAAACTGTGATGACACGCTGCTGACTCGTGACGTATCCGTTCCTCCCCCACCACCTCCCCCTCCTCCTTGACCAGCACCACCTGCAGCTCCGACCCCGCAGTCCTGCCTTCCAAGAGAGGACTTAGCAGCCATGTGCTGCCGACAAAGATCCTGGTAAATTAAGAAAAGACAGTTTGCAGCACACGCTGCATTTGCAATTCACCGTAACTGAATATCGCAGCTTATCAGTTTGCTCCGGTTCGCTTATGCTCAAATCAAATAAATCGGATCGCATTATTGTCTGGCAATAACGTGCTACCACAAGCAAAGTTGCTCAAATCAGTCGGGATTAAAATAGCTTGGTTGCAGAGAAGGTTTGCACTGCAGAGATGTGATGCAGCGCGCATGCCAAACAGTTCCAAACCTGGTACTCATAATGCGTCACATTTCCTGCCTCGGGTCCAAGTCCCAGTTTCCCTGAGGCCAACTGGCGGGCATGGGTGCGCAGGCACGCGATGGTCAGTGCCCCCACCAGGAGTCCACCCACACAAGCCACACCCACAAACATGAGGAACACCCACTGGGTGTTGTCACGTACACGTGTTGCCACTGGCAACGCATGGCCATCGTTTTTCTGGAAAGACAGAGAGATGAACACAAACATACGAATCACAAATCGTAATAAATCTCATGGCCCCAATTTATGCTGTTTCCATCAAACTATCAGATACAAACAAGAGATGTAACCCTATTTATAATCCTAGAAGAACCATAAAGAACTGCGCATCTGTAACATTTTAAAATGGAAAAGTGAAGAGGGGAAGAGACAAGTATTAAAATCGAAAATTTAAAACAGGACTACCCATCCCACCCTGCTGTCTGGAAGTATGATCTCAGCAGGGTCACTGGTTGCTATGGCAACATTACAACGTTTGATGTAAGCGCAATGCCCATTAAAAAGAGAACAGACAGAAAGGAACTGATGAGAGAAAAGCAGGGAAAGAAAAATCGTTTAATACAAGGCATTTCAACACATACGAGTCCCATAATATTCTCTAGTCCTCTGTTGGAATGATGCAGACCACCATATACAGGAGCCAGGGCATTACATCATCACTTCTGTGCACACCGCACTGACCTTGTCGCCACAGCAACCATCTTTACCTGACATCACTGTCTGTGCGGAGATTCTGAGTGCAAATCATTCTGATTGGTCATTTTTATTGCGCGTTCTTTATTTCAACAAATCACTGAGCAGTTCAAGGAAAACAGTTTAACGACTACTGCAGGTTCCTAGATTCAAATAAAAACAGGCTGGCCCGTCTTTAAGGTGGCCAGTAAACTCGTTTATTACAATTCTGATTCATGAGCCTGAAAGCACTGACTTCGAAGGGTGAGTAAAATGAATGCTGGGAAAACCAGTTAGACAGTATATGTGATAAAAAGGGTAACATTTTTCCCGCCGCATGTGGTCTGTAAGAGATTTATTTCTAAGCAAAAAAAAAAAAAAAAAAAAAAAAAAAAAACCGCTGTCAATGAAATCAAGTGAACTGAAATTAGAGGTAGGTGGATCATTCAGTGGATAAAAAGCAGATTTCTTTTTTCCGCCCTGTATAATTAACAAACATGTTTGATATAATATAGGATGGCATTCATGCAATGCACCATTTAATTAAGTTAAAGAGAAAGTTGAACTCACCAAAAAATCAATAAACTAATGGAGACTGGAAAGCGCTCGCGCCCGGTGGTCCGCCGAAGATGAGCAAAAATCTACGTGCGGTAACCGTAGAGCTCCTTTTTTTTTCTCCCGCTGGTTTGACAATTGGATTCCGTTCAGTTTTGTTAGTAACTGTAACGGCTGGTAGGTTTAAGTTCGCGGGAAACGAACAACGCCGTTCGCTCAGCCCTGGCACGGACATTGTGGTGTTTCGCGGGAATGTTGCGTTCTGAGGGGAGAAGCATTTGGGATGCCAGTCGGTCGCGCGCTTTGGAGTCGTGAGCGCGCCTGACAGTTTGACACGTATGATGTCGTTGTCATAGCAACAAAGCAAATGAGACGGGGGTGGGTGTCAGGGGTCTTGCGAGATATTCCCTCCTCGAGCATACGAGAGACAGAACTTCGTGGAAAAGGACTAAACAACGGGCACACAGGTTAAGACATAGTGTCCATGCTTCTACACATCCTTACCTCCCCGACACCTGCCTGAAGCACCTTTAGACCGGTCTCTGTTTCTAGAAGGTTCTTTTGAGCCACTGCATGTGAAACAATAAACGTGAAGACAGTCACAGATAGCTTATTCTAATGCTTTCTCAACATACTGATACAAATAAGACATGTACATGTACTCTGTACCAGCCCGCTGAATAAAGCAATAAACCACAAGAGGTTTTGCACAGTGATTTTTTTCAGGATTAAATACAATGGTAAATATCACTATAATGCAAAACTTCACGTAGGTTTTTGCTGTTAGCTGTTGTAATATAATAAATTATACCAATGTTCAGTTACTGTTTGCATTATTTATACTAGTCCTATATAGGCTTGGTGCATTAAGATAGAATTCAGCAGATGTGGGTCACTTTTAGTCTAGGTCTCGAGGACAGCATACAGTGTACATCTAAATGTCGGACAGATTAATTTTTGATACATATACAACAAAACAGGCCCTCTCCTCCAAAACCAGAATTAAGTGCTCTTCAGAATAAGAATGGTCCTCCCCTAATAAGACTTCTTACTGGTGACATCTCAGTGGTAAAACAAACTAAAAGCTATTTGCTATTTTAAAAATGTCAAAACAGCAATACAGGCCTATCAGGTCTTTATGTTTTACATTACGTTTGAAGTCTTTTGAGCCATTATTGTGTCTCAGAAACAACTGTATGACAGACATCACCAATAGACATGAAACATCGTGTTCATTACTTACCTGCTTGTTCTGACACCTCACTTGCTGTTAAATTCTGGCTGTTTGGGAGCACCCGGAAAGTGACAGCTGGACCAACCACACTGTAGAGCAGAATTTTTCATCACATGCAAGTTTCCCATATGATTATGTGCAGTGTGTGAAGTTCATTTTTCTTACTCATCAGCCAATTTGGCTACTATCAGAAATAAACAAGATCTGAATCGCTGAATAGCTTTCCGTTCTCTGTAAATATTCACATATTCAAATTGTAAATGCATGCCATGACGCGGTGCTTCTCGTCCACTAGGCAGTCATCTTTAAGCTTTGCCTTGGAGGCTCATCTTAGGGCAAGGGCTCTGATAGCGATGGCATGCAAAGTGATAACAGTTCGTGAATCATAACTTGTCAAATTGGCTAATGAGTTTACCCACCCCGGCTGAATTTCATCCACATTTGGTGGGTTGGCGGGTGTTAACTTCAGACCCTGATTGTGTGTGTTAGATATTGGGATCCAAGCAATAAAGGGAAGACAAGTAGTGGAGCAAATCCACTTTTGAGATCATTCCATAACCTTTTCTCTCTCATTCTTTCCCTCTTAGCCATCCCCCTCTGTCTTCCAAGGACAATTGACCAAGGTTCCAGCTCACCACAGGGTTAGTGGGATTAGCATTTGCTTTCTAACCACATCAACAAACAGCAATCAAGACTGTTTGCATTGATTAAATTATTATAACAAATAAATAAACCATTAAGTTAGGTTAAACATTAACTTTACTTACACTTTCCATATCTTCAAATTATGTGTTCGTTAAATGCCTTTGCAAGCTTTACAAATTAAATAAAGCTTAGGGGTCACCACCAAAGCAAACTCTGGGACTGTTTCCACCTCCCTGCTCTAAACCTAGGCCTACCTGATATTGATGAAAGAGCCAGTGGTGAGATGGATCCTCTCAGCAAGGGTCTTCAGTAGATGAACCCCATCAGACAGAGTGAGAAGGCTGTAGAGACACATACACATTCATACGCCCACATACACACACACGTTCACAAGCACAAACTGACACAGAACTCACAAAAAAACAACACACAAACAGACTCTCCACTGAATAGCCAGTTTGACATGTGCCCCTAGGTCCTTCGTTAATGTAGTGTTTTGAAAACAAATACCACATGACTACTTTATTTTCAGACAAAAGAACACCCACATAGACTAACACTCAGTCCAACAGTCTAAACTGTTAGTTGTACCTTTGATTGGTGACAATGTATCCAAATTCCTCTTTAAACTTGGTTTCATTCTTTTCTGGCTTCGCACTGAAGGCTCCCTTTCCAAGTCGTCCATCTTCTTGTTTGAGAGATGAAGGTCCTAGTGAACTAGAACCTATTGGGATGGAGTTATCCTGGGAGGCCCCTTGAAAACCCTGGGGGGAGGTTTCGGACCCGGGGTGGAGTGGAGAATTGAAGGAGGAATTTTTAGCTGGGACAGAAGCCTTCTCCACCACATGGGTCATCTCCCCCTCCGTAATCTTCATCTAATAGAGCACATACATGCTTTGTCAAGTTAACTGTCTATAATATGCTCCATATGTTCCATGTATGATTCAAAAATCATTTAGAAATTGCAAATAACACATTGAATTCAACATTAACATTTTAGTAGAATTGTTTTTTATAGAATTTCATGTTAAATGTACTATGTCGTTGTTTTATTTGCAGCCTCTAGTCTTTTCTCTTTTATTCTTTATAAAATGCTTTTGAGAGGGCAATACAGCAGTGCAGGTTTATTCTCTAGCCAACCATGATTATTGATGGATCAGCGCTGAAGGGGTGAGGAAAGGAAATTAGCAGTACAGAAGCACCTAAAATACTGTGTTCAGAGATACACTGATGTTGGCTAAGAGGCCTAAAAGATAAAAGACCTACAAGACACATCACATAATCATGGCTCTCGTTTCCCAAATATAATGTATTTATGTTCATAATATTTTAAGTTAACAATTGCTGCCCCCTGCAGATAATATATAGAATTACTACTGAGATCAACCCATCCTTGTAATATTACTGAAGTCTGGAATACTCCACACAGCCTTTTTATTTATTATTTATTTATTTGACAGATTTCAGCTAAAGGCAGTCTGCAGAGCTGATAGGTTTTGTATAATGGACATAGTGTATGATGTCCACAGACTGTTATCTTTAGTCCATGTTAAATATTTTAAGCCGATGTTACGCTATTTTCTTTTGATTTGTCATGTGTCTCCCAGCAGCATTTCTGCTCAAATTTATTGTTTTTGTTTAGAAATAACTGAAAGTCAGGTGCATGATCTGTAGTAAGTCTGGTAGCAGTCTGTAGAACAACGGCACAAACATTTGATGCTCACCACTTTTGGAGACACTGAGGAATCCTTTGTTTCAGCTGGATGAAGGAAAACAATCATTTATGATTTTACTTATTTTTTTGGAACTCCAACTTTATGGGGTGTACTGTATATCTTGAATTTGTATACTGATATTCTATAAAAAGTAAAATTTGAAGGTGCTCACATTTTCTCAGATTGTTTGTAGGTTCATTTTGCAGGAGCTGAAGGACAGTGAACAGACGCTCCATCTCCTCAGGGTTCAGATGGTTTAAATCAAATCCATGTTGCAGGAGCAGCTCATTCAGGCTCTGCTGAGTGGGTCCTGGGGTCGAAGTATCAGAGGTCATTGATAAAATATGCAAATACTTTGTATGAACACATTTTTTAAAAGAAAATCATTAACACCATCTCACCGCTGTGCCCAGAAAACACTCCATACTTCTGAGGACCTTTCTTTTGCTCCTGTTGGTTATTAATCTTTTCATCCTGGGAAAAGAAGTCCTTGTTATAGTCCTTGTAGTCAAGTGGGAAGTCCAAATCCTGGAAAAAAGATGAGGTGGAGTGAGGTGCTGCCACACGATGGCGTGATGTAGGCTGTGCAGGTGAAGAAAGCAGGAGAGTCATCAGATCCTGCAGAAGCTGATCATCTTTATCTAGAGATGGAGGAAGCTGTGAATTTCCCCTAATGCGAGAGGAGGCCGGTGGGTATCTGCCTCCATCCACCAGGTTCAAAGAACGCTCCTCTTCATCTTGGTAACCATACTGTAAGGCAAAAAGACACGATGCTGAAATTAAAGAGAAAAAGTTGTAGACCAATGCTTCAATGTACATTCAAAGCAGTGCAACAAAAGGGCTTTGTGTTTGGTTCTCTCACTCGCTGGTAACTATAAGGATCCAGGCTCTGCATGTGGAGAGATGACTGAGGTGGATCAACAATCATGTAGTCCATATAGGGCTGCACCATTTTGGGTTTGAGCTGGTTTGCAGGGCCACTCTGAGACCTTTGATAATGGGCAGATTCAGAAAGAAATCAATGCAGTAAAATAAAAAAGGGAACGTGAGAAACGTTATATAACAAAAGTAAGAGTTACTCTGTGGATGGGCCATTCTTTATCCCAGAAGACAGTGGGATCTTCGGAACTTTGCTGAGCTCTTTCTTTATCATTGATTGGGTGACATCATCCTGCCAAGTTAATCCTGAAAAAGAATTCACATCGGCTCAGAGCAAACAAAAAGCCTTATAATGTTGGTAAATGCCAAAGTAAGAAATTCTATTATAAAGACAGGATGAACTAAATAAATCTAGTTTAAAACACGTGTGGCATAAGTTCTTATGAATGCCCTCTTTGTATTTGTTTTTCATTCTAACAATGTAATTTGTGGTAGCCATTAAGTAATAACATTACATATTACCTAAAAGTTATATATCACGTGTTAATATATACGTCTATTCACAAATTTGGTGTTTTAAGTAATTTCTGTGAATTTCATGTACTTTTTCATATATATATATATATATATATATATATATATATATATATATATATATATATATATATATACACACACACACATTTATATATATGTTATAAGTATTCATTTGACCTTGGTTACTGTGGCAACATTTAGATGATTTTCTGTCACATGCTGGTGGATGAATCGTCACTTGGCCCATTGTGTTTACATTGTGTTGTTGCTATGGCAACCATCTTTTTAAAAGCAGTAAAAGTGCATAGAAATTCAGTCTGCACTAAAAAAGCACTTTCAGTTTCCTATGTGAAACTTACCTTTCTTCATGAGCGTCTGCAGCAATGACTGCAGTCTGTCCAGTAGAACTGCAGTCACCCTGTAGCGAAACCTTTCCTGCTTTTGTGCAAGACACTGACCAAACAGCTCATCTGTAACAAACCAAAGTCTGTTTAAGTCTGTTTGAACACACGTACAGAAACCTTACATTCTAGCAATGTAGACAATGGACACGACCTGCTGATATCAGCTTTTTATTTCATGTATTTGTGATAGTCACAAACAGAACATTTGTTATAAACGTTTATCTGAGGGTATCTTTCCCTTTCTCACCCCTGCTCTTTCTGCTTCCATTTGACATAAACAGAGACTACGGAGAGGGTGAAGTTGTGTGATGTCACAGTTGCCATGGAAACGGTCGAAGAACACTGATTGGGTAAGATCAGGTGCTGGTGAAAGTGAGTGTTTACTGTGTAGTCAATGATTTTTTTACGCACTCTACTGCACATATCAGCTTTAGCTAACAGCTACAAAATAGTAAAAAACCTATATATAGAAATCATTACAGCATTTTTTTATAATAACATCAGTAGATTTATCAGCATTACAATGAAGCAAGACTGATGTAATTATACACACACAAAATAACAAAAGGATGGCATGACTGATGTATGAAATCTAAACAAAATGTTAAAGATTGTAGATTGGCCCTGGTGCTATCATGCTGTGCCATGGTTACACAACTGTCTTATCGTTATTTAGCTTTCTTCTACGGTAATGAGCTCCATTGTACAAGGGTCAAAAACCGAAACTGTAAAATATGGCAGCACTTACCATCCCAGCAAACCTGACCACTGGAACACAGGCCTCCATCAAACAGACAACCTTGACAGAGAGAAATAGAAAAAGAGAAGAGAGAGTATGAAAGGGTAATTGTTTTTCTGACATTTGAAAAAAATGACCGGCTCAGACCCTCTCTTCTCATACGCGAGCAGGTTGTTTTTCCGGATTTATACTAGCTCACAGCAGCACGAACATGCCATAAATGTGATTTACAGATTCAGAAAGAGCTAAATACACCACAAGAACCATATGTCACTGTGTGTGATTGATTATCAGACACTGTCAGTCAATTTAACACCATAGTAACAAACAAGTAATGATTTGGAATAATAACCAACCACCACAATGGTTGGTAAATCATTAGTAAAGATTTGCCAGAATGCTGTGAGACAAAACAAGCAAGACTGGCTCCAACTGCCATCTGCATCTCCGCACAAATGCTCCCTAATAAGATTTACACAAAAGAATAACACATAACTAAAAAAAAAAAGCAATGGCAAGATCTTTAGGACAAGCCGATTGATCACGTTTTTTTTTAAAAGCATATCAAAATGTGCACTCTGCCAACCTTCCGCTTCCTCCAGTACCCTTGTGTTTCCTCAAACACACACACACACTTGAGAGTTGGGCAGACACACTAGTCATACATAATTGAATCATTGAGATGAAAGTTGGTTACATGAGTGGGAGTTCCTGCTCCAGTCTGCTGTACGCCTCCTCTTTCAAAATAAATGTAAAGTCTTACTGAGATTGCATAGGCAGAAGAGAAGAGAAGAGCTCATTGTGCATCGTTTCTTCATCTAGAAACAACAATTTCACATCTTTGCCACACGGATGTCAATTCAAGCTGTTCAGCTCCCTACACAACAGCTTTCTCATAGGTTTCTGAGACATTCCCACAGAGTCCTGCATGCTCCTGAGTGACGCGTGCCCTCGCAGTGACGTGGGGCGGCTCGTCAGTGGTGAGTCAGCCTGCAGAAGAGGAGCTAATACAAATGCAACACACAAGCGAGCGCACCATCTCTTCAGGACACACACACCCCATCAAATCCAAATCAATTTAGTACAATTATTCCCAAATAGACCCATCGCGCGCTATTACAAAGCGACCGCTCCCGCTGTCCGTGGTGCTGAAGCCACACACTACTACAAACAGAGCAAGACCTCGCAGCAACGGACTACGAAAGAAAGTCGTAAAATGTTTATGAAAGCCGTTGAAGTGATAGCAATTAACGACACTAAATAATCATATAGCATCAGAATAAAAATAACTGTTAACTCTTCGAAACACTTGTACTGGACGGGCAGTGTAGGCGGCGTTAGTGCGGGGTCTGTGAATCATGCAGTTATCTGATGTCGCCAGATCGCCAAACGCCGCTCTCTATTTTTCTTTCCAGAGAATACCGACGCTTTATAATACAGTAAACAAACAGGGAAAAAAATGATGCAAATAAATACATTATTTTTGCACAATTCACACATTTTAAAGCGTTTAATTTAAAAAGACTTCCTGACGGTCTCAGTGAGCGTCCTGATCTCACGTTACCAAACGGCACAAACTTAGTTTAAAAATAGCACATTTACATTTCGGCAAAAAACAATTCAGATAGCATTTAAGGCAAAATAATAAGATTAACTGAAGGCTAACGGCTAAGATATAAACGACTGTTATATCATTCTCCACAATGAAACGTTATTTTCAAGCGCTGCTATTCATCCCACCCGAGACAACGACGTCAACACACAGCAAGCACACGATTTCTATTAAATTTATACATTTACGAACAGCTTTTTGCACGCAGGTGTCCAAAACCCAAACATAACAAACATAATTTTTTTTTTTTACTTATGCATCCTTAGATAACGACTGTCACATTGCAAGCGTTTAAAAATAAAAAAAATCCGAAGTCTATATCGCACATGCATTTAATCGGAGTTGAAGAGGGCTCGTGCAGACTAAAGGCCGATATATTTAACACTAATCGTTTTCCGCAGCTGAATCACGCATCATTCAGTCAGCTGAAGTTAACCTGTGGCTCGTGCTCTTGACGTACCGTATCTATCACCGGTGCCAAGCTGACAACACGCAGTCGCCAAACAGACAAGTATCCACAGACGCGCCGATTTCATCTTCCCTCGGCTTCTCTTTCCTCTGTTCTCGTCTACACCGACATTTTTAGATGACACGGCGAGCGTGTGCCAAACTCCACAGACACGAGACTTGGGTGAGAGTGCGATAAAGATGAGTGTTTGCGAGAAGGAGCACCAGCGCGCTCCCGAAGGGAGGGGGAGAGAGGACCGGACACACAGAAAACCCGGAAAGCGGGCACGACCATCAGCACAGTAATGCAGTTATTTTGAGTAATACACAAATTACGTCATGATGGCTATTACAGGTCTGGGTATTGGACTCCATGCTTACAAACTCAAGACACGTGACAGGCTCAGAAAACGGCATTAATGGAAGACACGAAAACAAGGCATCAAAGGTTTATTGGTTTTATTAACTTCGCAAAGTTGAGTGTATGGCAACACTTTAAGTGCTACGGTACGTGAGCAAAACCCTTCGTGTTTCTCCAAGTGATAAATGAATGGACATACGTAGAGAAATGGACAGACGGCAATGATGGATACGATGAGAAGATGATTGAGTGGAAAAAGTGATATTGATTTCCCTAGTAATGACGTCCATAAATCCCATCTGTGGTTCTGGAGAATCCCTCTCACAGTCTAGTCCACAGTTACAGTGCTTCTTACCAAGGGGAAGTGCTCAAAGAAGCCCTGCGTATTACAACACAGTTAGAACATCCCAAAACAGACTCAGTAAAACAATCCTTTCTCATGATATAAAAAAAGCTGTAACTGCTTTCTACACGATTATAACGAATAGCATATTCAGGCTTTTACATCTTTAACATGCATGCAATTAATCGCTTTAATATTTCGCGTATTCACAGATTTTAGTCATACAGTTATAAAATGACTAATTGAAAATAAAACAATATTTAATTTGTGCTAATCCTTCACACGTTTCTTCACACGCCTTTTAAAAACTGTTTGTGAATTTACCTTAAAGAGGTTGGTGGTCTGGAGAACTCCAGATGTGCAGCACATTTCACGAATGGAGTGCATGGCAAGCTGTGGTGCCCCGAGATCCAGGACGGCCATTCCTAAACGAGCCGCTAAAATGGGGCCAATCGTTGTTCCACATGGACTGTCATTCCTAACCATCACATCCTGTGATAAAAAGGACATTTCACTTGACAACATTTCTAATTTAAAAGTCCATTCCACACAGACAGAAGAGAGCTCATCTCTATCAGTCTCAATTGTGTATTCAAATACGAGATATGGTGTCCTGGTGACCGAGGTAAAAAAAATTTTGTTCTCTATTCTGCTGCACTCTTCCGTTTATAAATCCCACACGGTCTTGCGAGCAGCCTGTTGCTAGGAGCAGTGTTCATGCGTTTAGATGGTATGTAGACGGATCACATTCTCACGATATACACACACATCAACAAACATTCTGAATCCCTACCAGCAAAAACAAACCCAACATTTCATTCTCTTAGCTTTCACTTCTTCAGCGAGGGTAATTTTAGCTTAGTTAATGAGCATCCCTTCAACCCCATTTATACGGCAGAAGATTCCCGGGAAGGACAGATGGTGAAGCAGGATGTAATGAAATATAAGGGAGGGGGAATGTTCTGCTTACCTGCAGAGGTACGCCCACTTTTCCAGCAATCTCTCGTAATATGGCGGCAGTTACAGCAGTGGTGGCATAGCGCTGGTTACTGTTAAACTTTATGACTGGACCCTGATCCAGGACACACAGTGTGAAAGATTTAGCTGATTGGGCTCTGCTGAGGTCTTCATGAATGTATCAAGACAACATTGGTTTGTTTGTGTGTGTGCGTTACCTTATGAAATGCAGGCCTGTGGTTCTCCTCGTGTTTCTCCCTGTGGGGCGAATGACACATGTGTATATCATACATCACAAATCAGAACATACACATATTTGTGGTTTATACAGTTTCTATACAGTCCAAACTGCATTTTCTATCCCTATATCTAAAGCCTACCCCTCACAGAAAACTTAAAGCAATTTTTAAAGTAAAAACAACAACAACACAGTTTAGTATGCTTGTAATGCATCTGCTATGTAAGCACACAGGAACGGTCATCTTAAACCATGTTTTGGTTGTAATGTGTCTCCTCGTAAGCTACATATTCAAGAACACACACAGAGTAACAGCAATTGAAGCAGAAAAAAATTTATCACAAATGAGTCACATAATTGTTTTGTGCATGTTCTTATAACATTATTAAATTATATTAGTCCAATTGCATTAGTGGACATACTATGGTTTGGGGTCAAAAAAATATTTATAGTTTTTGAAAGTCTAATTTGTTTTCAATTACAAATGTCAACAATAATAAAATGTAAAAAAAAAAAAAAAAAATATATATATATATATATATATATATATATATATATATATATATATATATATATGACGAATGCTAAAAACAAATTAACTGCTTAATATTTTGTAGAAATTTCAAAACGTGTTTCAGAACTAGTAGTGTGTAAATAAGTAAAAAAAAAATTTAAATATATTATAGAAATCTCCAAAACTTCAGGTTTGATCAATTTCTGTAATAAAAGTAAAAACCTCTAAGAATAAAATAAATAAATTCTCCGTACTCTGTTTTTATGTAAACAATACCACAAGTTCTGGGGTCACCACGGTGATGATAGTTTTTCTTTTTCTGGCACAGTCTGTCTAATTTGTTACTAAGCGTTACCATAGAAACCACAAGTTGCCATAGCGTCAGACTGACTGGTAGTTAGGGTGTGCAGCATGTGCCATGTCCGCGCTGATCATGTAGGACAGCGGCACTGCCTCCTGAAACGCGGTCAGATTGTCAGAAGTTGAAGCTAGACGCCGCAGAATCAGCTCAGTCAGATTAGACTGGGCTCCCTGAGCGCTCTCAGATCCCACCTATTGATGAATTTAAAAAAAAATTATTTGGGTGAGGAGACTGGAGACCATTTAGAATATACATTTCCTAATAAATGCGTTTTCGTCTCACCTCTTCGTTGTCATACAGAGTGACCATACGAATGTTTGGATCTTTTGCTAGAGAATCAGGTGTGCTGGAGTCCATGAGAGCCTGGGAGAGAGAGGACATAATTATGCATTAATTATTCATCATCACTCCTCAGATCATTTCTGAGTGGGTGAATGACTGAATATTTAATAAGACGTCGCGCTCTGTGTTCTGTCGTACCGTGAGAGCACAGAAACAACTGTGCAGGTTGTCCAGACGAGGAGAGAAGATGAATTCTTCATAGAAACCTCCTAGTGCCTGCAGAGCACAAAAACACGTCAAAACTCATGATACTCCGTTAAAAAGCCCCAGCGAGAAAACCACGGCTGCCGCTCTGACAGTTATTTTATGTGTAAATCATATGGAAATGAGAGCCATTAGAGCTCTTAGTCTTGTTCTGTCGAGGTTCTCTAAAGTAATGTTTCATTCCGACGGTAGTCCCACTCTCACATTTAAAGGCTTTTTCTTCAGTCGGGTAAAAATAACAGCAATCCTCTTTGCTGAGCACAAACGCACCCCGCATACTAATCCTCTTTATGTCAGCACGATTTTGTGCAAAACCTCAAAAATAGAAAAAGGCTAAAGAAGCAAAACTGAAATCTTTTGGGTATTTGTCTAACATGAAGACAAAGAGACTTACGCCAGGCTGCGTGTCTGCGAGACAGAGCTCAAAGTCCAGTAAAGCGTTTGGCTCGACCCCGAGCTGCCCACATAGCATCTGGATCAGTGGAGAGTGATGCTTCTCTGCCTGAACATAGCAAAATAAAGTGTCCAGAAAACATTTTTTATTTTTATTAAGAAAGGGTTAGCCGTTGCTACCAATTGATATTTGTATTAGACCTGCAATCGGAAAACAGTCTTACGTTTAGACTGCCTTTGCTACTAACATTCGCTTAAAACAAAAGGTTTTAATAATAATTTTACAGAATTTTGGGTCACTGGTTCCCAACCATTCTGAACGCACATCAAGCTCATTAAATACGGGAAACTTGTGTTTTCGCAAATTTAAAAGGTGCTTGCTTGGTATGTGATAACCAATGAGGTTTGTTCTCGAGCGTCACACAAAGCATGTTTGAAAGCATGAAAGTTTTAATGGATTTTAATTTGCGTTTTGAAAACCCTATTTTACAGTGTGATGCATTATGTTGTGTAGTAAGTCTTTACAAAACATCTGATCGATAGCAGACGACGAACACTGCGTTAAAATATAGTTTTTTCAGATTAGTGAACCATTACCAATTAATAATAATTGGTTCCACAGAAAGCGCATACTTCCACCTTAAAGGGACAGCTCACTCAAATATGTAAATTCTATTATTAATTACTCACCCTGATGTTGTTCCAAACTCGTTAGACCACCATTCATCTCCGTCAGACAAATTAAGATATTTCTTATAAAATTCAAAGACTTTTTGACCCTGCATAGACAGCAACGCAACTGCCACAATCAAGGCCGGAAATGTAGTAAGGGCATCATTTAAATAGTAAGTGTGACATCAATCAAACCACAATTGCAATTTTATAAAGCCATGACAATACTTTTTGTGCACCACAAAACAAAAACAATGACTTTATACTATGAATTCTCGATCTCAGTACAATGGACAGTACATTTTATTGATGGCCTTGAACGTGTTGGTCGCGTTGCTGTCTATGCAGGGTGAGAAAGCTCTCACCGAAAATGAACAAAGGTCTTACCAGTTGGAACAATTTATAACATTTTTGATTGACCCATCCCTTTAACCAGACTTAAATTTGTGTGACCTTACAATGGATGTTGCATTACAGGCATCTCCACAGGAAGCCGATCCCGTTTCCAGTTCCTCTTGTATGGCAGTGGCAAGCAAAGGCGCTCTACAACAGACACAGATACAGCTTGATCAAATCAGCAGCATTCCAGCACGATTATACACATCTTTCTTGTACCTCCAATCTGCCCTAAATACACGCTTACAGATGGTTTTCCTTGTTAGGTCCAAATGAGTCGTTAATGTCTCTCTGAAGGTGAATGGCCAGATGGGGGATCCTGAGGATGGGACGGGGAACGTGAACCAGACGCTGCACCAGCTTGCCTTCGCTCTGAATAAAAACACACAAATAGACAGCACTGGTAAAAGTGGGTGTTATTCATATATAACCAAAGATGGAACCTGGGCACGGTTTACATCACAGAGGCTTACCTTAACCATTACACGACCTGCGATGGTCAGGTCACGATCAAACCAAGTGTTCCAGATTCCTCCTCCGTAACACTCCACTCCTATCTGCAAGAAGCCTAACTTTGTCTTCTTAGAACGTGGCTTCACCTGAGACCAAAGATACCCGATCACATCCTCTACATACGTTAACGCCGAACACGGTTATCTGATTGCTATAATCTATATATATATATATATATATATTTTTTTTTTTTTTCTTCACGTCAAAGCCCTTTCACTCACCTTCAGACATGGACTGTCCGTGTGAGCCCGATCATGGAAAAACCATTTCCAGGCTTGTAGAGCCCACCGACAGCAAAGGCAATAATGGTGGAGTAATTTCTGGTTACAAAATACTGGACAGAAAAAATATTTAACATGAGTCATTTCCTAGCTGTGACCAAGTACACAAGTAATCAGCACAACTCCAGTTCATCCATTAATGTTTTGTGAATCGAAAAGGCTTTTGACTTAAAACAGAGTCCTCTATCCATACTATTGCTTTTCTCCAGTTTAACCTATATATATATATATATATATATATATATATATATATATATATATATATATGTTACGTTTACACACACACACACACACACACACCTACCTTGCTGGCAGGTTTAATGTCCCAGTGCTCAGACTCCTTGAGCTCAGTAAAACCAGCCTTTAACAGGCGAGACTTACACTCCTCCACCACTGCAAGTCAAAGAAGACATCAAGAAGAAGGCAACCTTTAGATTTTGATGCTCTTTTGGTGATTTCGATTGCTCCAATTGTCTTCATTTCTAAGTCGCTTTGGATAAAAGCGCCTGCTAAATGACCAAATGTAAATACAACGTTTAAACCGACATTTAAACTCATGCGACGCTCACATCACAGAGACATTACAGAGTCTGCGATCTAGGTAAAAAGTTAAAGGACATTCTTTCAAAGTCTACATCAAGATCTACTGTCCATATCTGGAGCTATATCAGCCGGTGAAGAACAATGTCCAAGAGCCTATCTAGACTGTAAGCAAGTTAATCATCTTATTAACTTACAACAAAGTGCAGATCAAACTCAAATACAAACAGAGTAGAATTTATGCATTTCAGAGCGACATTTACAGGATTTCAATCTAATGTCATTCTTACCGTGGTATGGTGAAACGCCCTTATTGACGAAATGAAGAAATTCTTTGGCAGCAGCCTGGACAGCTTCTTTGGAGCTTTTCATGATGAAACACTTTGCAAAACATACAAGAAACAATAAACGCCAGTCCAAACAGAGCAAGCAGTCAGTCACGTGCACAGATCATGCTTCAGACGAGCGCGTGAAACCAGCTCTTATTGTTGTTTCGGAGATTTTTGTGTTTGTGTTTTAGTAAACCACTTCACAAGACGCGGATATCTGAGAAACGACAGGAATACAATACAAAACGCACGATAACCCATGCAATCACATAATCGCTAACTTTACCTATATAATCAAAACGCATACATACGTAACCCACGAGCACTTTGAAAGTTCCCCGTCAAGGTTTCCTACCTGCATATGAGATTGAAGAAGTGGACTTTCACATTCAGAGCAAGAATGCAGGAAGCTATGTGGATTTGCTGTAGTCCGGGAGCGGAAGAGCGCCCTCTAGTGTCTGGAGGGGCGATAGCTTTTACACTTTTAAAAACAAAAGAGCATTTATTAACACATTGTCTCTTTTCTTGCAAAATAAAATAGACATAAATATCGACTAGGCAACCTTACACCACTCGCATTTAGGATGGACAAGTAGATCGTTTTTTCACTTTCATACAGTCTTTGACATCTGAAACGGCACAATATCATTTATGATCCCGGTTCAGGTATTATAGAATAGTTTTTGACAGAGAACGCTTGTAAGGCATTATGAAAACAAATAGTGTTCTTGGAAAACTGTTGCACCAACTTGTGCTTATCTGCAGCAGTTATTATGTGCTAAATAATTGAAACTCAAATATTTAATGTCATTTGCGGGCAATGAAGGCAAACATACAAAAAAAAGCCAAAGACTGAATTCAGAATATGCACCACATTAAGACTGTGAACATTTAGCTGCAGGTTTTCATTGTACATCGTGTCTTCATCATGTCAGTACTTGAAGGTTGCACTGCTACTTTACCCCTTTCACCTGTTATATTCATGCATTTACACTAAACCAGGATTTTTTTTTATATTGTACTTTCTGCAATTAACTTAGCTATTACCTTTTTTTCTTGCCAGCACTTGGTTACACCGTCCCCTCACTTCCACTTGTTGCATTTATGTACTTACCTTGTATTATTTTCCCTGTCAAACGTACACGTTTACTTCAGCATTGCACAAATAAAGAAATACAAAACCAGTCCTTTTTCATCATTTATTATCATAACGTGACAAAGTAATGAAGAACACACGGCTCACATTTAGTTCGTTTGACATCTTGCGTACAGTTCACGTTGTGGCTTACAGTTTCATGACACTGGGACACATGTTAGTCAGAGCGCAGGACACGGTCACGACCTTGTCGAGGAACATCATGTCCTCGTCGTCTTCACACGGGGCGATCATGTTCATCGGTACGGCTTCGCTCAGCATGGTGTACTTCCTGCGCACGCATCCGACCACCCTGTTCAAGTGGACCCTGAGGTGAGCCAGCTTGCGCGTCTCCTCCGCATCTTTCGTGACCAGCTTCTGCTTTTTCACCTCCGCGCACATCAGGCCGACATTCTCCCCGATGTCGAACCCTCGATCCGCCAGCACCAAGTCTCCAGGCAGCAGTTTATCAAGAAGGCCACTGCTCTCAATAACATACTTGTCGCTGACGCCATCCGCCCACCCTTTAGAAACGAAAGCAATAGCTCCACGTGGTGTAATGCCAATGAGATACTTCAGCGTGTGTTTCTGTGAAGATGTCTGCGCGATGGCTCTTTGAGTCGATGCTCTCTCCGCGTTAATTTCAAAGCAGTCCACGATTACCGCCACATGATTTCCAAAAGCTTCTACAAACTGCTGCAACATGCTGCCCTTCAAGCAGTGTCTCTCTGGCCAGTGCACCAAAGGGCTGAGGTGCGTAAACATTGCATTTATGGTGTCTCTGAAAGCGGTGGACACGGTCTTTGGATCTGTTCCGAAGAGGTGTGCGATGTGCTGGATGGGCAGATTCAGCCTCAGGCGCATCAGAGTCAAGAAGAGCATGTGAAAAGGCGAAAGTTTGCATCCTGTCCGCGGAAGGCAAGGAAGAAGCTGCGTCAGCACACCCATGAGAACAGCAAAGCATGGCAGCCCAGTGTAGTATTTGACCCTCTCTTCATCATCTCCCAAAAAATCCTCAGACATTGTCTTTTGGGAGAGCTCTTCCTTCAGTAACCTGTTCTCCTCTAATAAGCGGTTAATTTCAGCACGTCTGCAGCTACAAAAGCTACATTCCTGCTGTTCTTCGAGTTCATACGTTGATGCAGCTTCATCCATCTGTATGCTCTGTGAAGCTTCATCTGATTGCGGGTCTTCTTCGGATGGCGGGTCTTCTTCAGACGGCGGATCTTCATCTGATGGTGGACCTTCGTCTGCTGGCGGATCTTCGTCTGCTGGCGGACATTCGTCTGCAGGTGGATCTTCGTCTGTTGGCGGATCTTTTTCCGGTGGTACATCTACATCCACATCCATCTCCAGTTTCAGGTCTGGCAGAGCTGGTGATGTCGCAGGTGCAGCTTTCTTCTGTGTGAGAGCCTTCTGTCTCTTTGACCTGCGGGGAAACCGCTCGGGAGGCGTCGCTTTGACCTCTGTGTGCCCGAGATGCAATGACGGCACCCAGTCAGGATGACACTCAAGCATTTCATAGGCCGGTTTGCCTGATTAGAAGAAAAAACAATCTTTGAGTAGTTACACTAACAATGACATTTGTGACTACATAATATTACAATGTAAAAAAAAAACAGATTTCACTTTAGTGATGGCAAAGCTGAATCACTCCCGTCTTAATTACTCCAGTGAGCTTTTAAAAATCATAACGTCATCATATTACATTGATTTGGTGCTCAGTTATTATCACTTATTAATTAATTACTTATTAATTTTGTTTGTTTGTTGCCTAATGTTTCTGTGGAAACCGTTATACATTTTCCCTCTCACACACGCACGCACACATATTTTTCAGAATCACTAAAAATAGTTTTTTTTACCAACAGTATCTGTATCTATGTAGCCAGTTAACTGTGCAAAGTTAGCTATGTAAGTTAGTTCCTCGCCATACTTGCAGTGCTAGCGGCAACCACCTAACGGTTAGACGTGTCTTGGTTATAGCGTAACGTTACCTGAGAGGAAATGTCGTGAACACACAAACATGTGTCGGGAAATGTTGTCGAAGGTGATGTCTTTGCGTCTTATGGCTGATACCCATGCCATGCGACGCCTCTTTGTTAACTCGGAGATCTGATTTCCAAGGTGTTGCTTCCAAGCCGGAAAGCTAAAAAATCGCACTCCATTTAAAATGCGTTTTCCGTACCGGTCCTGAGAACGGTTGTTGCAGTTGATAACACAGCAAGAGTTCACCATCCCTGCGTGTTTTTGTTGTATAACAACAGAAACTCCGACGCCTGCCTACCGTCTCTATGCAGTTTCCGCGTCCTAAAAACCCACAATGCCTTGCGTTGCTTACTTCGGGTGACGTCATGTTCTTCTTCTTCTAATTAAGCGTAATGGCGGCTGTCAAAGCAACTTTAGGAGCACTACCGCCACTAACCAGACTGGAGTGTGGAGGACTAATAAGAGAGAGAGAAAAGACAAACCCGTACTCCCCAAACCGTCCTCTTTAGATTATTAATTTTGTGTGTTACGTAAAAAGTTATCATGAACATGAAATGTTAAAATAGTCTAATTATGATAACTAACCAATTAATTAACGGTGGCTGGTCAGTCAGAAGTGTAACAAACTCCTAGCATGTCTTCGCAAAATAGCTCAAGTGCAGCTTTCTGTGTAAAAAAAAAAGGTATGATTTTATCTTGTTTAGAATTTGAATGCATATTGTGACATTATCCAAACCTGCAAAAAAAAAAAAAAATTAATTAATTAATAAATAAACAAATAAAAATTATTTAAATAGAACACGTGTTAAGAGTCCCAAAGCATTCACAGCGTGATGAATGCCCTTATAATTAAAGAAATAATTTTAATTATTAAAAATAATTAAGCAATTAAAGAAAAATATTCACGTATGGGTTTTATATTTATTGCCCAAAAATGTACTTTTCTGAATATCGGTACATGTGAGTTAGCACAAATGAACCATTAATTTTATACAATAGTGTACAATAGAGTCCTGATCCTTGAATGAATCTATTTGAATGAATCGAGTGATCCAATGATTCAACCGTCCATTGATTGACTCACTCCCTATGTGTACTCTATCCACCCTATCTAGAGATTTTCTGCCACCTACTCGCAGTTTTATTGGCATGTATTTGTCCACGACAGACCTAAACCAGCCAAAAACACGTTCAGCAAAATATTCATTTATTAATATTGACCAAAATTTCTTCATTTCAGGCCCCAGAAGGAAACTAATGGACTTACAGATAATAGTGGGACAAATCTTACAATCAGTGTGTAAAATTAGCCACAGGACTCAATACCAACCCCAACTTCACGTTTCCTTTCTCTAAAAGAAAATATAGACTACCAGTTATAGGTCTACGCCTAATTTAATAAGTTCCCTTAAATTACACAACAGTTCCAGAAGAGTTTTATTGCAGACAGTATGTCTTTTCCGAAAGGTTTGGTTAATACCTAATCAATATTTAACTGCATACAAAGTTAAGGAATACCATTCAAAATGTTAGTTATTCCTTTTGTGTCAGTTGCTCTGAAATAGTATATTTTTTATTTGTTTATTTATTGCTCTTTTTAATAACACGTCCGGCCTGGGCTTTCCACTTGGAGGGACGGTTCAAAAAGGTATAGGCCTAGATTTTTTTAGAAAAATACAATGACTCATAAACAGATTTCCAGTATGTTATTAGTCTCTGTAATTTGATTGCCTGTTGCTGGCCATATTTGCTGATTTATCAGTATTTTTAATTACGTTACCTTTAACCCCAAATAAACTTTTCCTTTTCAGCTTTATTGCTCACACTGTTATGGATTACAAAGTTTCCGGTTATAGCGCCCCATATGGATAAAATCTGACACAATTTGTGATGCGACCTCACGTCTTCTGCTTCCTTCAGTTTAAACTTTGCATTCAGCACTTTTACAGCAAGTCCGTTAGTTAAAACAGGAAAATCCCAAGAATTTCATTGGCTTTTATCTTCTAAAACTATGGCTGAAGATTTTCTGTTAACCGAGATCAGTCCAAGTTTGGAGTCTCTGATGCACTGTTCGTATATCGTCCTAGTTATGATATAATATAGTATTTAATCATATGCACAGATGAGTACACGAAAACAAAATAACTGCACTTACAGTTAGACATGTATGCCTATGTTTGTGTACAGTTGCCAGGATGCAGTACAATATTTAGAAACATGACCTGCCCCTCTTCCCAATACAAGAACACACAGGAAGTTAAACTGGTTCATTACAACATATACATTTTCACATCATTTACATTTTTGCCTTATACTATACTAAATAAGCAGCCTAATGAATAAAAACGTATGCATGCATGACTAGATTTCAAGGTTTCAATCTGAGCGATGTCGTACAGCAAGTGTGATGTGGTTTTGGCCACGGCATATTTTTATTCAGTCACAGAACAAAAGAGAAACGTCACCACTTCTACGTGAATAATAACGTCTGATAAGAAAAGGTCACCCGCTCTAATTAAGGCAGTTTCAAAGAAAACAGGAACTTGTCTAATTTTGATAAATGTTATCGCTATTTGTTTTGGCCAGCTATTATTTTGCATTTTATTCGGCTAATAAATTAAATTGAGTAAATACAAATAGAAACGCTCATGTGTTTTTGTCTCTATTGAAATAAAACACTTTTCACCATTATCTTAAGAAATCAAACATTCTCTGTATCCCTTGCTGATCTCAGAGGCTTGTACACCTTATATAGAGCTGAAAGTGATGGAGGAGGATGGGGGAAAGGCAAATAAGCAGGAGGAGAGTGGGAAGGTAGAAGAAAAGAAGACGTGTTTACGTGCTCTGTCACATGTGCTCTCTCTCCTGTCAGCTGAAGGCTTCCAGAGGAACTTTTGTAAAGACGGCATTCCAGTCCTCTTACACTCTCTATAAATAGGTTTGAGAAGAACCATGGACAGCCACCAGAGGCTTGTAACAATTAGATGCCTTATTTGATCAGCTCACAAGAGATCTGAAATCCCTGCACACTTTACAATACAAAGAGATGTATATGAAACCAGGCTTTGATCTCTATTTTTCAGATGCAGGTTTGTCATTACACGTGCAGTTTAGATTATTTTCTCTTGTACGGCTTCAGGTCTAAATCAGGAGTTTTCAGCAGGAATCTACAATTATTAGGTGCATGCTAATAGTGAAGAGAACTAATGAAAATATAGGGGAAATTACAATATCACCCAGAAATACAGATATAGTTCAACCAGAAATAAAATGTACTCACCCTCAGGAAATCCAAGATGTAGAGATTGTTTCTTCATCAGAATATATTTGGAGAAATATTGAATGCAGTGAATGGATGTCGGCTGAGAATGAGAGAATTAAATAAAAACAGTACAATAAATAAACCACATCATTCTAGATCTAAAAATGTAGATATTCTTGTCAACCAATGTCAACCAATTTAAGGCAAAGTTCAGCATGTTTAATTGTCCCTCCCACAGAATATATATATATATATATATATATATATATATATATATATATATATATATACATATATATATCTATGAGGTGTGTTAAAACATTTTAAATCTGCTCTCTTTCAGCATGGGAAATGTCATTGTTAATAATGACGCAATGAGTTTACCAATGCAGGAGGAGAAGATCATCTCTCTGCTGTTTCCAGAGAAGGTACAGTCTTGCATCTTCTCCTCTACTGTTCGTGCCTTTCCTTTTTAAGGCAGCTTAGATAAACCTTCCGCTCAATCTGTGCTCATCTGTTTACCAGCTTTAGGTGCCGCACTAACAATATCAGAATGTGACATTTTCTCAAGCTGTTATCAGGACATGCGGTGAAATCTCTGTGGGAATTCATGGAATGGCAACGTGAATGCTTTTTCATTTTTCTCATAAACAAACAAGGCATCTTTGAGTAATGGTTTTTTTGAAGTGCTCTTTTGCGCTTGAAATTAAAGGAAAAGTTCAACCTAAAAGGAATATTCTGTTATGATTACCCTCACCCACTTGCTGCAAGAGAACACTTTTTAAAAAGAATCCATACCAGTTTTATTTTAGTATCAGAGGTACTACTATTGTTTGTGTTAATATTCACATTTATTTTTCACTTAATTTTAGTTAGTTTTTTGTTGTTTTTATCATTTTATTAGTTATTTTAAAGCATTTCAAATTTGTCTATGTAATTAATTTATTATTATAATTATTATTTAGTTATAGTTATTTAAGGTTAAATCTATCTTTCTAAAGACAGAAAGTCTTACTGGTTTGAAATTACATTCATTTTGGGTTGACTATGCCTTTAATTAAAAAAAAAATAAAAAATGTTTTCCCAAGCTTGCTTGCTGGTCTGAACCAGAAAGTCAGCCTAAATTTCAGTGATGAGTTCACTGTGATGAGGGGCACAGTTGGTTCTCTCTTTCAGTTCTTAGTCAATCAGCTCAATATTTTTGTGCCAAGATTTGGAACAGCTGGTCACTGAGTGAAAGAGATAGGATAGGAGAAATGATTTGTTATGGTTAGGATGGAGAAGATGGTATGGGAGAGAGAAAGTGGTTTGGGGTAGCTGGGAAGGGAGGGGGCAGAAGCCTACAAATAGCCACAGATGAGCATGCCACGCGCTCATTCTGTCTCTGTCCTCTCCGGAGGGTGTTTGTATTCATCTGACTCGTCCTTCTTGTGCTCCAACATGAGCCATTACGCCTCTTCCTCATCCTCTTCCTCATACCGTCGAATGTTTGGTGGTCCTGGCTACCTGACACCACCAATGTCCCGGGCGGTGTTTGGCCGAGCCTCCACCGGGGGGTCCGGCAGCTCACGCGTCAGCTCCAGAGTCTATGAAGTCACCAAGTCCTCCACTTCCTCTCCTGGATTCTCCAATTATCGAGCCTCCTCGTACAGTATGCCCAACTTGTCTGCGGGCTATACCCGCTCCTATGGCGGGATGGGTGAGACGCTGGACTTCAGCCTGGCCGACGCGCTCAACCAGGAGTTCCTCCAAACACGCACCAACGAGAAAGCTGAGCTTCAGCATCTGAATGACCGATTTGCCAACTACATTGAGAAGGTCCGCATGCTGGAGCAGCAGAACCAGGCGATGGTGATTGAGGTGGAGCGCTTGAGGGGACGGGAGCCCACGCGGATCGCCGACCTTTATGAGGATGAGATGAGGGAGATGAGAAGAGAGATCGAAGTGGTCACCAGTCACAGATCACGTGTGGAGGTGGAGCGGGATAACCTGGCAGATGACCTGCAGAAACTTAAACTGAGGTGAGATGCATGAAGCAAGAATCTCTAACTCTTAAACTAGCCATAATTGGTTAAACTGTATAGCTGGGCTGGTCTGATTTGTTTTAGGTGGGTTTTGGGAACTTACCAAATGTTAATGCTTCAATAAATCATTCACTGTTAAAGATAACATTTCAAAAAGATTTTTCCACACCCCTCCGGCGATTGGTCGATTCCTTTAAAGCAGTATTTGTGAGCTTTGAACGCTCCAAAAGCAGCACCTAGTGGCAAAGAATTAATTCGCATTCTTAAGTTCTTAAGGAAACCAACGCGATTACGCAAAAAGATCAACAAGTGGGCGGGCGATATACTTTAACTTTCATTTTGACGTCAGCATAAAAAGGCTTTGGACTTGTTTTAAAAACGACTCGTTTCAACGATTCAGAGTCGACTCTTTGTTTTGAAACACAATAACTTTATACACGTTGCACTTTCAGATGTAAAACTTTGCAGGACGTGTACATTCACTTAGAGATGTGCTACACACTGCATGAAAGGCCATTTTCAAAAATTCCGGAAAGAAGAACATCTGAAGAACATCTTTGGCAGGCCATGCAAACCAGCTCAGGCCTGTTGAAACTTTTTTTCAGCATGATAAAAAAGAAATAGGGGCTTAAAGTAATACGCTTGTAAACAGATGTTATTTATTCAGAAATACATGCAAATTGTATTCATGTGTTCTTTGTAGTCCTGAAGCTGTCAACCCACTCTTGAGTTTCATATTTAGAAACACACAGTACATTACATAACAATCCAGAGTCATTCAGTGCCAACAGGGGAATGACCACGATCTCTCCCCATAGCAAACACCTCACACACATTCAGTTGCCATAGACTTTGGAGATAACACAATCTGAGAGAACTACAAACATCGCATTCACACGTAACGCAACATGAAGGCTTTATCACAGCAACAGGAGCACTCGCCACTCTTGTGAACTATTTAACAAGGAGAAAAGAGTGACCAATTAAAATTAAATTTGTGTCATGTATCGAAAACAAACCCTAACCAATTATAGCATTACAAAATTAGCTTAACACAATGAAAATAAACCATAACATAAATTAGCGCAACCAAAACAAGTCATGACACAAAGATATTAGCATGACTATACAATGACCGCAAAACAATGGAAATAAGCCACAACATAACAAAACTAGCACAACGCAGTGGAAACAAGTCATAATGGAAAAATGGAAACAAGCACATTTCATTGTATTGTGCCATTTTTGTTGTGTTGTGTGTTTCTGGGCCGCCGTATAGGGACGTATAGGGTCATCTCAACATGGACAAACAAAAGAAGCTGAAAAGGAAGAGAATTTATATAATCAGTTTGACAGACCTTCGAGAGCCTGCTGGGCACCGGTGTTTCAGGGTCACTGCAGAGTTTATTCAATGCTGAAAAGAGTTTCAAATTAGTAGTCAAGGTAAGAAATGATTAAATATGACTTCATCTGGTCTACTGAGCAATTATGAGGGAAATAAAATGCTATATCAGGCCTACAGAGGTTATTAAAGGCTTAAGGAAACTGCCTTTATAAAGGAAGCTATTGTCCTTTCAAGCATGTTGTTTACAATAGCCTAGCTTTACTTCCTATTCAGGAGTTAGTCAGCCTAAATGTGCTGGCCCCACTCCATCTTCCAGCAGGGAAAAACTTTGTGCGAGGTTGCAGTAAACCTTCAGTCTATAAAAGGAAATAAATAGGCCGGCTGTAATAAATATGAGATACATAACTCCCTTCTCCTATTCTCCCTCTTTCCCTCGCCAGGCTTCAGGAGGAGATTGCCCTGAGGGAAGAGGCAGAGAATAATCTGTCCGCTTTCAGAGCAGTGAGTCCCCTAAACCCCTCCCGTCCCCTTTTATTTTCTCATTAGTAACGAATAATAAAACGTGGCTTTGTTTTATTTTTATATCATTACGTCCGATTTCAGGACGTGGACGCTGCCACTTTGGCCCGCCTGGACCTGGAAAGACGTATAGAGACCCTCCAAGAAGAGATCGCCTTCCTTAAGAAGATCCACGAGGAGGTTAGCATATTTGAGGACGTTCGTTTTTATTGTCTGTGCTAATCAAACGTTGTAAAACACAGACTACAGCCAAGCCAACTTAAAATGAAATACACCTCATACACACTTTGGTAATAATCCCTTTCTTCAGTCTAGACTTTAGACTCAGCTACACTACTGTTTTTTATGTTTTTGAAAATATTTTATGCATATATATATATTTATATAGAAGCACATATATATATAAGTGGCTACATATATATATATATATATATATATATATAATTATATATATATATATATATATATATATATATATATATATATATATATATATATATATATATATATATATATATATATATATATATATATATATATATATATATATATATATATATATATATATATATAATGACAATAAATACACTTTAATAGTTAAAAAAAAGAAGCAGCTTCACTGTAGTTTTCAATGACAAGTCGCTTAATGCTTCGAAAGAGTTTCAATGTAGTTTCCCAACACTGCTGAGTGAATCTCATCTCAGAGCTCTATTATAGAGCTGCATCTGTTCCTGGAGATTACACAGCTACTTTAAAACAGCATGACAAGCCTCTGTTTCAGGGCCAGCTGTGTGTGGATGTTTGAGATTATTTCTTACCACTGGTCCTATCGGCAATGCCACGCCGCTTTTTAAAAGCAGGCACAAACAAACACAAGCTTTTTTTCTTCCTCCGTGTAGGAAATTCGCGAGTTGCAGGCCCAGATGCAAGAGACTCAAGTCCAAATTCAGATGGACATGTCCAAACCAGACCTGACTGCCGCCCTCAGGGACATCCGTGCTCAGTACGAAGGCATCGCTGCAAAGAACATAGCAGAGGCTGAGGATTGGTACAAGTCGAAGGTGAGACACAGAGGAGGAAAAGAACCTATTGTTTTCAATCCACATTGCTTTTTTCACTCAAAAACTAAGTGGGATAAGCAGTTATGTGAGGCTTATTATCAATAAGAGTCAAAAGAAAAAGACGTACATACATTCTTTAATTGAAAGAAAAGGAAAAGAGATTCCATCGAACATTTGCCAGTAATACTGCATACCAAGAAATATACAAGCTTCTATAGTAGTAGTACTGAGTGAGATAATTCATCTTTGTATCTTCACCATCAGGTGTCAGATCTTAACCAGGCAGTGAGCAAGAACAATGAGGCTCTCAAACAGGCCAAGCTGGAGACCATGGAGTACAGACACCAGATCCAGTCCTACACCTGTGAGATCGACTCCCTCAAGGGCACCGTACGTCTATCCGTTCTGTCTGACGCGGATACACTCGGTCTTTTTCTATGCGGCATTCATCTCTTTGTCTGTCACTCTGTAGAACGAGTCTCTCATGAGGCAGATGAGAGATATGGAGGATCGCCACGGTCGTGAGGCCGGTGCTTTCCAGGACAACGTCGCCAGGCTGGAGGCAGAGATCACCAACATGAAGGATGAGATGGCGCGTCACCTGAGAGAGTATCAGGACCTGCTCAACATTAAGATGGCCCTGGATGTGGAGATCGCTACCTACAGGAAGCTGCTGGAAGGAGAGGAGAGCAGGTACAAAAGAAACAGAAAGGGTTTGTCTGTGATTTTTATTTTTTTAACCACACCTTTCCGCTTATTCTGAAGGCTTTTTGTTACTTTTTACCTTCTCTCACGTTAAAGGATTGTGATGCCCATGCAGTCATACTCCACTATAAGCTTTAGAGGTAAGATGGAAAACTTGTGATATATTAAAAATGTTGTAGATGTTTCCTCAGAGGCCCCTAGGAGGCGTTGTACCTGACTATTTGAAATAAAATAGTAATTATTAATTACAAAACAATTAATCAGTGATTTCAATTATAAACAGGTACTACAATTTACATGGTTTCTAAAAAAATCCTTTAAATAAATGCTAGTCTTTTTACTATTCTGTTAATTAAATATGCATCCTCAAAAAAAAGTATCAAGGTTTCAACAAGAATATTAAGCAGAAATATTTTCAACTGGTTAACTGCAGTTAATTGCATCCAAAAAGTTGATTCTTTAAATAATATTAAACACACAATTAAAAAAATAATAATATATATATATATATATATATATATATACACATATATATATATATATATATATATATATATATATATATATATATATATATATATATATATATATATATATATATATATATATATATATACAGAAAATACACTTATGTAAACAAAAACTTTTATTTTGGATGCGATTAATCGAAATAGTTTGAAAGCACTTTGCAATTAGGTTCCTTCTGTTAACATTAACATTGAATGTACTTCCGAAATATTCAATCATCTCAGTTATTGTTTATTTCAACATTTTATACATTACTAAAACCAAAAGTTGTATCTGTATAATATTACTTAATAAAACTGAAGTCACTAAAAACAAGTAAATACTGTAATGAATGCATCCCATATTCTTAGTTATTGTTATTTAAAAGCATGAACAAATTTTTACTAATATAGGACCTTCTTCTTTCTATGTATGTAATCTGCGCATGTTACTAAAATGGCAGTGTATACTTTTAATTAAATATAATTTTCAACAGAGACGAGCCCAGAGCACCAACAGAGAGCATCTGAAATGCATTCAAAGAAAACGGTCCTGATCAAGACCATTGAGACGCGTGACGGGGAGGTGCGCGCGCAAACACACACACACACACACACACACACACACACACACACACACACACACACACACACACACACACACACACACACACACACTTACTTCAGTTCAGTTCAGTTCATTCAAGTGCCGTTTTTTCACTCCCTCCAGTATGTAAACTAGACATCATTCACAATATTAAGGTCATTTTAGGCACGCTTTCCTCACAAACTGGCTGCCTGTCAACAAAGAGCTGATGAAGTGTGTCTCTGAAACTAAATCAGTCTCCTGCCCCCTACAGGTGGTGAGTGAATCTACACAACACCAGCAGGACGTCATGTAAACCTCGGACAAGGAGCTACAACCAAAGGATCAAACCAAGACAAAACCCTTAGGACAGATTTTCTTAATCTGCAGTTTCTTTTGTTTTTCCGGTTATATGAGCACATATGCATGAGCTGGAGAAGAGAGCGATCACATTCTTTTAAAATCTGTATTTTTAAGCATTTTAGTCCAGTTATAGCCTACATGTCATATAACGCAAGGTAGATTAAACTCGGTTTCAGATGATGTAAAAGACAGAAATACTAAGGTGAGTGCAGTAAACAGAGAGAACAGAGGCAGAAAGCGGGCTTCGAGAACACAAAATGATCAATTGCGAGGATGGTGCTATACATAAAAATAAATTAAAGATACCCAAGCCAACACATTCCATCAATGTTTTCCCCGTGTGTTTGTTCAGACAGAAACAGAGATGAGTCACAGATCACAAGAGACACAGTGAATTCACAAAGTTTACCATAATAACCAGGCCCATACAAACACATGCTGTTGTACAGTGTCCAAAGAAAATGATGTCAGATTGTCAAAGGTTTCATTGCATGAAGACTTTCTGTCTTTAAGACTACACTCTGTTATCAGACGGTAAGTTATAAAGAAAACATGACTATGCATGTAAAACCAAACAAACAAACTAATAAATACCACCATCCATTCACCTGTAGGGACTCGGGATCCCTCGGAAAACAATGAATTAGAAATAAACCAATATCTAATAAATATGAGAGGCCATGTTGAAATGAATATACTAAATGTGCATTTTATGTACATAACATAGATTTTCTGCTTTGCAGAATTAAAAAAAAAAAAAAAAAAAAAAAAAAAAGGAAAAAAGAAGAAGAAGAGAGACGCCATGGCAGAAATCGCTCATTTCAATTGTCCGTATGAAGATGGGCCTGAAAACGCATTGTGGAAAGGAAAATGGGGGTGTTTATGTCATGCAGTTTGCCCCAAAGTGACAGCGGGGATCTTTTAAGAAGGACGTTTGTTCCTCGACCATCATGTCTTCCTGGACACCCTATAGGTTCACTTGCAAACTACTTTTATACACAGCAGTAACTGAACGCTCATGGTGGCATCCGCTGCGCTCTCTTCCGAGGGGCCAAATCTATAGTTTTTGCATCATTATTCTGTGTCCGTGTACTTTATAGTTCTCCCCCCACCCCCGTGCTCCAAAACATTCACGCTGTCCCTGAGTATCATCTTAGCTCATTTCCTCCATCTTGTCCTCTTTCTTTTCATCACCAGGCGTTCAGATCTGCATCCCAGAGTGGACCAGGTGGCTCTGATCAGCAGTAATATGGCTCTTTGCCCTACAGCCTTTCTGAAACAAGGCTAAGGAGTTGGATTCTCCTGAGAGAGTTTCTTAGTGGTGTCTCGAAGGCACCCCTGCTCGACGGTATTTGGTACAGTCCTGGGCCAGAATGCGGGACCTCACAGTACAGACACTGACTGGTGGAATCCACGGACTTTACTATGAGAGGAGGAACGGCTGACTTCAAAACGAAGTCAGCGTTGTAGTACAAAGACGAGATTCAGCACCAACCGATGAATTTGTCACAAACGGAAACGCAATATCGTGAAACATTGATGAACGGGTAACACACTAATTCACCACAGACTTTTTTTTTTTTTCTTTCAAAATAATTTGACAGAATGGAGCCCAGATATATTATTTTTTTTTACCACCTCATAATGGTTTTCTTATTAGTTGAACAGAATGCCACATCTTAGGCACATGTTCGGGTAAAGTGTGTTAGTGTAACCGTGTTTGTGAAAGCAGCTCTTTAATGCAACCGTGGTCTCTGAATGATGCGTCCGGTGTTATAGTTAGAAGTGCTTTCATTGTTTAGTTCTGAATGGTGAGGAGACCCAAGCCTCTGTGCATGCGGGACCCGGGGTCAGGTCAGCACCGGATGAAGTGTGTGTAAGGGGATGGGGGCCGGGTTTGTGAAGAAGTGTGTGCGGTCAGACCCGAACGTGTGGTCCGACCCCGGAAGTGAGAGGGACCCTGGATCCACAGTCATAGTCCATATCCACACTTGTGTGACCCGCAGTCATCAGCCCTCCCGCTGGATAAGCGCGCCCATCCACCTGCCTCTCCCGAAAACTCTGGATATAGCTCTGCCAGAGAGAAAGAAACAGATATTACTACATTACGAAACAAGACCAAAGTAAATGCGTGCTAAGTTTTTCCAGCGCTGTAGGATAAAAGGTATAAGACTACAGTAAATACGACTTTCCAAACAATAAATTAAAACAGTAAATATAGTCATAAATGTTCAATGTTTAAAATTTACAACAATTTTTAGAGGCATTTTAAATCAGGTTAGTTTATGTTGCAATGCATAGAATCAGAGTCTGCAGATCAGTTAAGTAATTATTTAATAAATTGATCAGCTTTCCCCAAAATATATTAAAATATATAGCCCAGGACCAGCTTATATCATTACAGTGTCATGGTATGCGTCAAAGGCTTAAATACATTGTAATATAAAAATAAGAGCATCAAGTATTTCATTGCAGGGACTTTTTTTTGCAGTCATTTTTGAAGTTTTGGCAGCGATGTCTCTTTTCCATTAAATTCCACCCTGCTCTGCAGTATAAGTGAATAAGAGCAAGTAGGTATGTGTAGGACGGTGTGTGTGCGTGGACTCACAGGAGAAAGCACGTCTCCATCAAAGCGTCGTATAGGGTTGGGTTTCCTGCGGTAGGCGGGCTCTGGGTGCAGGGCTTTGGCAGCATGTGTGTGGTGTGCGTTCTGCGGCTGCTTCCTCTTTTTCTTCCTGCTGCTCTCCCTCCTCTCCTCCTTCTGACGTATACGCATGAGCTGAACCCGCCGCTGCTGGCGACTGATCATCACTGAGAGAGAGAGAGAGAGAGAGAGAGAGAGAGAGAGAGACAGAGAGACAGAGAGAGAGAGAGAGAGAGAGAGAGAGAGAGACAGAGAGAGAGAGACAGAGAGGGAGGGAGAGAGAGAGAGAGAGAGAGAGAGAGAGAGAGAGAGAGAGAGAGAGAGAGAGAGAGAGAGAGAGAGAGAGAGAGAGAGAGAGAGAGAGAGAGAGAGAGAGAGAGAGAGAGAGAGAGAGAGAGACAGAGAGAGAGAGAGAGAGAGAGAGAGAGAGAGAGAGAGAGAGAGAGAGAGAGAGAGAGAGAGAGAGAGAGCGACAGAGAGAGAGAGAGAGAGAGAGAGAGAGAGAGAGAGAGAGAGAGACAGAGAGAGAGAGAGAGAGAGACAGAGAGGTCACACTACATAGCAGAAACATACATTATATTGAACATTATGACACAAATATTTCGTCATATGCGTACACTTTATGACCTGCACACACAAACATGCACAAAAATAAAGATCGCTTCAAATGTACTTTTCTAAAGTGAATGGAAACAAATATAAATTTGAACTGAGCGCATAAGATATTAGGCTGAAGCCATACAATAATTTATGTGATGAATAGAAAAGCAGTATGTTTACACGCACACCAGCTTTATGGTTTCTGCAATAAATCTGCTGAAGACATGAAAGCGGTGTTCATGTTTAAATGCACTGTGATCTACAAGCGAGCGCTTTTATCCACACTTTTCCTTTACATTAGTTATTCGTTCTTCTTTACACTCACACACACACACACTTTAAAAACTTACATGTATTAAAATGGCCACATAAGCTGCTTTTTGGCCTAAACCCAGGTGTAACACTTTCTCTTAATACCTTAAAAAACCATAAAGAAAATGACTTTGGCTTTAAATGACGCTTCGAATAGCTGCTCTCTGCAAAAAGCTTGAAAGCCAGACAGTGTGTGTTACAGTCAAATGCTCCGTTAAAAGGATAGCTTTTTTTTTTTTTTTTTTTTAGGAAAGCACAATTAGTTGTGATTTACATATAATAATAATAACAACAATAATAAAATCAAATTGAAACAAAATAAGAAATACTATTTCACCATTTCAGATACTTGCTTAAGATACATTAACTTCAAAAGAACACTGTATCATTGTGTATGGGAGTGTAAAGAAGTAAGAAATATGTGGAACGATGTGAGAGTAATGACAGAAAAGATTCTTGATGTTAATATACCACTCTCGCCATTGATATTTTTATTTAATTTATATCCTAACAAGACGAAGTTTAAAAACACAGTATACATTCATATTAAATACAACATCTTTAATAAATTTTAATAAAGAGACCTTACAAATTGTTTTTAAAAAGTGTGATAGAAGACTAAATAAAAGAGGTGATATTGTATACTAATGCAAAATATTGCATTATTGAGTATGTTTTCTTTGTACAAGATATTTATATACTTTACGTACTATGTCTATACTATATATACTTAGGTGTTCCATGAAAAAAAAAATCAAACGGTTCCAAACTTTCATGTTTGGGTGAACTCTTTCTTTAAGAAACCACACAACTACACTGTACTGTGAACAGACAGAGAGAGCCTCTCTGTGAACTGATACTCTGCGCTGCATGATTGTTTCTGTGATTAGTCACACCGGCCTGCGAGCACACCGACAGACAGGAACCATCTGCTGTTCTGCACACATTCATACAACCTTTTCTCCCTCCCCGGTACAGTAAATCCAAAAGAACAGTGTGTCATTTATTCCAAACAACACTTTTGTCTGTCCCTGACTCACCCTTCGTGTGGGAGTAGCCCTCTGCCGTCACTCTCCACTGCACCAAAACACCCAGCAGGGCGAGAGCAGGCCAGGCTCCCAGGACCACCCACGTCGTCCAGCACACCGGCTCCGGGGGGCCCGTTTTCACCCGCTCGTAAATGTACCTCACCAGCGCGAAGAGCTCCACAAAATAATCCGTAGCCACAACTATCACCGCAGCCCCAAACACGGCCGTGGAGAGGGTGGTGAAGCATCTCTGCCACTGCAGGGTGAGGACGGCGAACAGCATGCCCAGCCCCAGCAGGACGCCCAGGGGCACCCATACCGACCGCGGGGGGTTGGACGACAGCTCCTCCATCCCTATCAGGGTCCCGATGCCCACCAGCAGGCCCAGGAGCAGCCCCACCATGAAGAGCCCAACGCTGCGCACCAGCATGGTCACCAGGCCGCACAGGGTGCCGATGCCCAGGCCGATGCCCACGCTGGCCTCCACGCTCAGCTGCGTGTCCAGTACTCGCTCCTTGTAACAGAGCAGGAAGATGATTACAGAACCGAACATGAGCCCCGTGAGGAAGAGTACAGCCTTAAAACAGCGGTAACCTGCAAAACAGAGGGAAAAAAAAACAGGAGGTGAGAACTGAATGAGTGAAAGAAAAAAAAAATGTGAGAAAGAGTGAAGGGAGGGAGAAGAAAAAGATAAAAATAGCTAGACAGATAAACACTGGGAAAGCTGATTTCACGGCTTAAGAATAGCTCAAAAGTGTGAGACCACGATTCTGCTCAGTTTATTAGCGGTTCAGCATTTTCTAACACTTTCAATATGGAGAAATGACTTAGAGGTTGATTATGACTTTGATTATAACCTGGTAAAACTTCTTTTCGCAGGGTGATGTACAAACGTGAGAAAAAGCCAAAAAACCAAGCATTTTAATCTGAAACTCTGACATTTAAAACTACCCAATAAGGATGTACCCATATTATTTCTGGCTGATACCTCATACAGACAAGCCAATTATTATTTTTATTAAGGCAGATATAAAAATTCTATACAATACAATTATATAAAATACAACTATATAAAATGCTACAGGTGAATTTAAGTATCACAATATTACACTACATTATAAAAAATTATCTAAAATTTAATCAATGAGCAGAAGGTATGTAGTAGACTGAGTGCAACATATTTAGATTAAAAAAAAAAAAAAAAAAAACCTTCATGTAAGATACAGTAAACTTTACAGGGTTAACTGTCTCATTAAATTAAACTGTTTTAAAAAGGTAACTTTAAGAAAGCATTAGCTGACAGCAAAAGTGACCTAAATTGTAAAAATGAGCATGAAAAATGTACATATTCAATACTGACCGGTGCTTAAAAATGATAGATAATAACCATTAAAAAAGTACTGATAATATGTACACCTATTACACAGTGATACAGAAATCATCATACAACTATGAGCACCTACATTTTTAAGCGGTGCCTTAATGCTATTTTTTTGCATTCATGATAGGCTTAAAAGTACAATTTCAAAAGCATCCATTAAATTGTACATGAGAGCTGATGACTAACAAGAAAAGAGGACTTAACTAAATGGCGCAAAAGTGTAGAATATTATGCCCCCTTTAAATCTGTGCCCATCTCAAGTAGAGTGCAGAACAGTTATACAAGCCATGACCTTATTTAGAACCTCATGAACTATTTAAAAGAGTTTAGAATAAGAACATGGGTTTGAAACAACCATGAAAAACCACCACCGTAGCCCTGACCTACATATAGATGTTGTCTCTTGGTGATGCATACGCAAACGTAAAAACTCACCAAAGAAGCAATAGATGATTCCAAAGAGACAGCACATAGAGCAGACCACTGAGGGGACCACCTCATAACGGCGCCCAACGCCGTCGTTACAAGTTTCCAACTGCTCGGGTCCGGCTTCCTTTGAGGGAGGGGCCAGCTTAGAGGCTAGGGTCTGCAAGGTGGACGTCATGGTGACCTCAGTGTGCTGGATGGAGTGACCAGGTTGTAGGGAGGGGGTGACTGAGGGAAGGGGGAGGGGCTGGGAAATCAGGGTACACCTCGCGTCCACATCAATCTACCTGTAAGAAAGAGAGAGAGAAGGGAATAAACGTCACATAACACCTTAGCTCACAAAACACAATATAGGAAGACCAGAAGTCACAATTTCGACATGGAAAAGCTATTTGTATATCAAATGTATGTGTATAAAGCTTTTCAAAATACACTGTTATACTAATAATGATGTTACTGTTGAAAAATCTTTTGATCTGTATTTAGCAGATTAAAGCCGAGTGATGATACAGTTTACAAATTTGTGATAATTCAAGCAATTACTATACTCTATATAGTATATATTGGCCTGAACAAATATACTGTATGTATAACACTGGACATACCTGTATACACAACTTAGATATAAAACTGGGCACTAATTTAGTTACATTTAATATAGATTTGCTATCTAATGCTTTATTTGAGCGTACTGTATGCGTGTATGCATATAAGGGTGATTATATGTATCGAATTTAACACAAAGAGCTGTGTGATAATACGGTTTACAAGTTACGATATAAACAGTCATGCAGCTGAGATTAAAAAAGCTGAGAAAAAAAGTCACTGGTGCCGTCCGACACAGCCTTTATACCTGAAGGGTCCACGTTGATGCCTTAAATGAACACAGTATTATCTAAAGTGTACATGTTAGTCCCTTTTGAAAAGATACTCCTCCAGTCACAGCTCTTGTACCTTTTTTCCTAAAAGTGTATACGCTGCTTTATTTAATTTATGCAGGTAATGCAAGATTTATACCGTATATCCCAATTATTATATTTTTAAATGTTATAACAGAAAGCTGATTAGCTGTGTAGAAATATATACAATTAAACGTAAAAACATGAACGTGTAGCCAGGCCTATTTCTAGCACAGTATTCCAGTTTTACAGGTTTAGAATTATACTGACTCCACCCACAATCCAATCTATAACAGAGCAGAGGTGTTTTCCTTTTCTCCCTGTCTTCCTGTTTACCCTTTCCTTGAACTTAATTGTGCGTGAGGCTCCTTGGAAAGTATTTTAGGTCATTTAAAAAGGTATTTTTATTAAACAAATATACCTATGTGACACTACTGATAAAGCCATAACTTACTCACAGAAGTTTGTTTTCCATTTATTCTCTGCTTTACCCGGTCTTCACCTCCTACGCTTGTTCAGTCATGCCCTTCTCCTCTGTCACATAGCTGTTCATTGTGTGCTTAAGCATGCCTGATAACTGTTCTGGGGTCAGGTCTTCTTTCTCTAAATGATCGCAATCTAATCAATGGCCACATCTCCTCTCACAGCGGTGCAATTGTTCTAAACCGTTTACTACAGAACTCAGCCAGACATCGTACTTTAGTTCCTATAATTCTTCTGCATAGTTTTTCTTTATTCATCTCTCTAATTACATGCACATTGCAGTGAAAACTCGCGACGTGTCACAACCTTTGAGCACCGACAGAACTATAAAGTGAAATTAATTAAATATAAATTACTATTAGTGATCATAAAAACAGCCATTAAGATTACAAAATCCTTTGCATTTGCTACAAACAATACCAAAAAATGATTGCTGAAACGGATATTGCAATCAATTTGCTACAATATTTGAATAATGATAATCAGCCACTAATTGTGAATAATTTATTGACTAAATCAAGGCACTTATATATGATGTTAGTGCCGTCTTTAATAAATTTAGGTGCTGCAATTTAAAGGGTGTGAATTAAAAGCTAAAAATGGATTTTAGGTATTATAATGAAAGTGTGTGTTTTTTATTAAAGCGGTCTCTCCAATCTTATCGTCTTCAAATGCCACGACAGCCACTGCTTTCTTTTTCTTTCTGAAGTTTGTGCTGTTTCACACGTTCTGCGAAAAACGTCTAAACTGATGGGCATGGCCCTAAACCAACTTAATTACACAGGGCTTCCTTAAGACAGACTAGTCAACTAGTCATTCTGAAAACCCACAGAGGAGTAGATTATGAAACTACAGTGCTGTGTATCCCTAGCCCATAATTCCCCTGAAGCCAGCTCGAGTTGAACGTGAGAACATTCTTCATTCGGTTACACTCCCTCCCTATTTTCTCCCCTGCTCTGTCATACAAAACACATGCCTTAGTAATTATCTTTAACTTAGGGATAATCAAAGCTCGGTTTACGTCAACCCCCACGTGGCAGAGAATCCCTGCCAAACCAAACTGCAATCCGGCACAGAGAGAAACACAACCGTGTTTTCCTCGTTACGCATCGATAGATCACCCTGTTCGGTCAGAAGTCTAACAATAATGACCTTCCACTTCCCGTCTGTGACCATAACAATGGAAAGATGCAAAGCTTACCAGCTCCTGGCCAGGCAGTATTAACCAATAGAAAGGCAGCCTCCCCCTCCATAGCAACAGACGAGGAGCCAATCAGAAGCGTTCTAGCTAGTGGGGCTCTTCAAAGTGTTGCTGTAGCATCATCATCTCAACCTGAGGAACTGAAATAAACTGAACACTCATTCATGCTTACACAAACATACACTACTGCTCTCCAAAACACTAGCCTAAACTGTTCCTGATCACACATGTCTTGAGTACACAACAAGCGACATAGCCCAAGCCTGATACTAGAAGATAGAGACCGACATATGGGAAAAAAAACGTTTTACATTTTACTAAGCATTTTTTTTTAACTCAAAGTGAAAAGCGAAAGAGGATATAAAGTGACTCGTGGTAACTGTGCAGTAGTTTGTAGTGAATTAGGATTTCTGAATAATGTATGCAAGCCATCACAGACTATGGCTGAAGCCTTTTTTTTTTTTTTTTTTTTTTTTTAAACACACAAATGTGTATACTGCTGTTGAAAGTAAAAATCTTTCACACAATGCCATAATTCACTTTATAAGCACTTAACACACAGGGTTTACATATATTTAAAATTAAATATGGAAATTAAATACTGGCCGAAAATAGGAAAAAAAAAAAAAAAAGTAAAAAAATGTATATATATTAATCACTATATATTTATTATCTACATTTGATCAAAAGTGACAGTAAAATCCCTCGACATATTGGTCAAAGCATTTGCATTTTTATCTTTACAATTATCTTTACTAAGACAGAAAGGTCTTAAGTGAATGCAAACAGCTGAGAAAGAAAAATGAAGGCTATAACAGTATATTGGATCAGGGCAGCTCTTAAAGTGACAGCAGTCTAATATTCCTGTCATTCATGTTAATCATAAAAAACAACAACAAAAAACACTTCTCTTGACTAAATAACATTTGTAGCTTTAGTAAGAAATATGTATTTAAATTATACAGCGAAAGAAATGCAGTGTTTTTATATATTTAAATTTAATTTTTTCTTTTCTTCTACTTTACTTTTTGTGCTTACCTATTTAATCACCGACTGTTTACTTGCCTTTGGGAAGCAAAAGAACACAGACAGACTTTTTCTCAAACCCGCAGAGTTATCGTCAATCTTCACTTTAGGTTACCTGAGGTCGCGGGCATTCACAGAACCACATACAAATAAACCATGCCTCTTTATTGGTCATGCTGATATCATGACCTCTGGAAAGTCTTGGCCCGCCTGTTGTTAGCCAGTGGGATGGACACTTGTAACTATGGTAACCTAATCAGACACAGCTGTTAGATTTGTCTGGCTTCAATTTATCCTATTGTTTCTGTTTGCCTTCTTTTTGCCGAGCTCCCAGCCTCCCACCGTATTTCGTTCTTCCTTCCTCGCTGTTCTTCTGTAAAGCTCATTAATTACTTCCATCTGCGGTCGTTTACCTCAACTTGCTCTTCTTTCCACTTAAACCGAGAGGCTTAGCGTTCCCCATCTTCATTCCCTGGAGGTGTTTTAGTGGGTTTGGACACCTGTGCCTTTGTTTCTCACCTTAACGCACTCCGAGTTACCTCACGTTCACACTCTTGTATTTATCCGTCCTCTAGAGTAACAACATAATCAGATTACTGACAAACACTTTATGATTCATCATCCGCTGGTTCAACATTAGCCACCCGGTCCTTTCTATCTCAGATAACACCTTCAAATAACCATTCAATTCATCTTACACCACTGTACGTTAAAGCCGAGCGCTCAGTGAGATTAAATCTCTTGGTTTTGTTTGTTGTCCCTACTTTTCCCATAATTTTTCTGGTGAACTGAAATAGTCCAGTCTTTACAGTGAAAAAAAGTTTAACATCCAACAGGGAGAGGATATGCAAAATCATTTGGACACGTTTACACGCTTAAGCCATTTTAAACCGTTCCGGCACGAGATCCAAGAGTTTTTCTACTTGAACAATCTGTCATTATTCACTCGCTTCCAAACTTGTATGAATTTCTTTGTTCCGCAACACAAAAGAAGATATTTGGGAAAAAAGTTAACCATTTTCACATAGTGACCCAAAACTGCCTGGTTACAAACTTTCCTTTGTGTTCGGCGGAACAAAGAAATTCATACAGATTTGGAATTACTCAAGGGTGAGTAAATGATGACAGAATTTTCATTTTTGAGTGAACTATTCTTTTAATACATCTACAAATCTAATTTGACAAAGATGAATCTATCTTTCGTTCCTACAGTTAACACTATGAAGTGATGAAGTGTCATTTTTGTATCTGAATTCCGCAAACCTTATTTCACTCGTAACTTCATTCTGATTTATTTATTTTTGCATTTAATCTTATTTTTACTGCTTTGTTCACTTGTCTTTTTTTGCTAGGCTAGTAGTTTTTAAATCAAAGAAGAGAAGTACTCCGATTTAAGCAATAAACGGAAAGCAAAGTACATTTACTTTTTTTTTGCTGCTTTGAAAAAACACCCAAAAACAATCTGATCTTTGACTCAAAAAAGTATACGATCCAAACTGTGAGTTGTCCGTTTAACCACTTTAGTAAGCCGATCCAACCTTTCAGCTTAACACAGAAAAGAAAATGGGTTTAAAGGGAACATTTAGTTTAAAAAAAAAAACAAAACATAAATTTTCTAGCTTCTTTGAAAAAGAAGACCTTGATATCCTCTGCTGATACACTCAGCATTCACGATATTCACAATTCACTCCCTCCCGAGTCTGCAAAGGCCATTTATGAAATCCAAGCAACAAAAATTAGTCATTTAGAATTTGTCACGTTACTGACATTAAAACCATGAATACATTTGCATATTACTTCTCATGTCTCAAATCAGCGCCTATTCAGTAACTTGCTCTTTTTTTGGTGAGCGACAGCGTGAACTACATTGCCACACATTTTTTTTTTAACAGGTCTTAAAAAGACAGTTATATTTTAAACGGATTGGTAACACTAAAAAGCGCATTCTGCCGTTTTCTCACCTTGAAGTTGTTCCAAACATACAGAAATTTCTTTCTTTTGCTGAACATTAGATAAAGTATTTTGAAGAGCGTTGTTAACCCAACAGTTGCTGGTATCCAGTGCCTTTCATGGTATTTTTTCATACTGTGGAAGTCGATGGGGACCAACAACGGTCTGGTTACCCTCATTTGCAAAACACAGTCTTTTTAATGTTTCACGGATGAATGGGACTACAGGTTTGAAACAACTTGAGGGTGAGTGAAAGATGACAAAAATTGCACTAGATCCCTTTAATGCTAAAAGTCAGAGATGGTATAACTCATGTGAGTCAAAATAACTTTTCAGTCTATAGGTAGACACGTATATAATGCAAAATATTACATCATGCAAAACTGGATTATCATTATATCAGGTTTTCGTTACCAAGTCAAGTTATCGTGGCTAAAATAATTCACGACAACATACTGTTTGCTATATACTTCCCGTCTTAATGACAAATTTGGCAACAATACTGCCGCTATTATGTTAGAACGTCAACCAGATAAGTTACAGTCACTGAATTAAAAACAATGATATCAAAATTGTACAATTAATATAATTTCATTTTTTTTAATATAATAATGGAATACGTCCCCGTTTAAAACCAAAAGGGCAACTGATTCCAGACTGATTCACACATGAATAACTATGCCAGTCATTTGTTTGTACGTGATTGATGATGTACTGAATGAGTGGCACTATGTGAGTGGTATTTGACTGCAGAAGCAGATCCGGCACCACCTGCTACACCCCCTACAAGCTGTCCTGTCTTAGCCAGCAGCAGGGCCTTGTCTGTGGGCTACGCTCTCTCACGACTCCCTTAGTCACCCACACCCAACACCAATCATCTATGAAGTAACCCACCTACAGCAGCGTCAGCATGCGTTGGCTACAGATTATATGTGTGTGTGTGTGTGTGCGCGCTTTAGGCAGTGTCGTGTTTGGAAAGCATTCAGTTCCTGAATCATTTGGCTGATGGGTTGAACAGTGTGTATGTTCGTCGGAGCACGGGGTTCTAGGCTGATGCGTCACCCTTCAACAAGATCACAGTTTTCTCTTATTGTATTGCATATCTTATCCAGCCCCAGAGTTGTTTCTCTTCCAACTTTCGATCCAGTTTTTCTTCATGAAATGCATACTTCCTGGACTCGCACTCTCGGTTTTGTTCCAGCACTGTGCGCTGGTCTTGGTGCGTTGCAAAATGTCCGAAAAGCATCTGTCCAGCTGTAAGCTTCAATCATATCCTCGCAAAGATGCCAAAAACTACACCCCACCACTTTATCTTTTCCTGACACAAAAAAAATCAGCACATTTTCTCAGTTTTAATCGATTTAAAAACGCACGCAAACCCGGCGTATCGTATTTGCACAGACACTGAAGCACATTCTCGTTCACACATTGCCTAGATAGCGCCCAACACCGTAATGATAATCCACCACTAGCAGATTTTCCTATTTTCATGAATCGGAAGGTGCTCTTTGGCACAGCCTGCGACTAAAATAGTCTGCCGTCTCGTCCAAACCCTGCAGGGGCTGTTTTTCTCTCATCCCATTGCGGTTTGGACATTGCCAAACACCCAGCGTGGAGTTACAGAATTCCACTCCGGAAAAGATCAGTGTGAGTGAATGTATGTGTGTGTGTGTGTGGGTGAGCCTGGAACACCGCCAGCGGAAGAAAGCCGGGTAGAGAATAGAGAGAACGGAAAAAAAAAAAAAAAAAAAAAAAGAGGAGGAAAAAATTAGATTGATGAAAGGCAATGAGCAAATCAAGACTGAGGAGAAGACCGTGGTGATTTTTAAACAGTGTAGACTGAGAGGGGAACACAATGAGAAGAATAGTAGAACTGATCGGTTGAAGAGCGAAAGTGTGTGTGGGGAAGAGTAAGAGATGGAACCCTCTCTTGCATAACTCCTTCATAATGGATCAGTCATGCACCGCTCATTCTGTTCATGTGTCGCCTGCAGTATCTGCTGACGTAGGGGGAAAGGAACCCACAGCCTGGTTGTGCAGACAACTAGAAAATGGAGTCAGATGAAACATTTCACAGCTCTTCAGGCTTAGTTTACCAAATCTGACCCAAATGCATGAACGTGGACGAGAACTTATTTTTACAACAACAACTATTCTCTCTGAACAAGGAAATTAAACCGTTTCAGACCACCGAACTCTGGGTCTCCCGGCACGACAAGGCCCCAGTGAGGTCAGACTCTCGACACCGCATGGCTCAGTATACAGGGAACATACGGCAAAAGTCCAAGTAAATAAAATCAACAAAAAAAATACTAACAACAAACAATAACGCAAACCAAAAGCAAATGCAGTACACTAGTATATAAATCTCCTTTTAACCATCACTCATTTTAATCACTCATTCAACTACCACTGTTAATGAAAACAACCTGTCAGTACGGAAACCTTGTGACTTCTGGATTGAACTCAGGTTCCTCTGGCGTCAGAGTCGTAATCGTACCCACAGGGGTTGTCACGTGAGACCAACTACAGCAAAAAACAAAAGGTCAATTTAAAACAAGAGACTTGCGTGCCAAACGAATGCTTATCGAGGGCTGAAATCATCTGAAGATATGTTAATAATACTACAAGCATTTTCTTTATACCAATTAATGGTTATCAAGACCCAAAAATGGCGCCTACTTTATTCTTAAAAGCAACAATGATGGACACCGCGTTAAATTTAATATCTGATCGTCAAATGAATGTCCAGAGGCATTGCTAGGATTAAAGCAAACCGGATCATTCCAGGCCAACAGGGTGAGGTTACGGATTCAGCGCACATGAAATCTACCTGACACAAGAAAAAAAACCAAAAAAACCAAACAGGCTTTCCTCGGATTACCACACCAGATTTCACTACAATGCTTGGCTCAGACAGAGAACTAAACAAAAGCTTTTGTGGCTATTCCACATCGACTCGACACAAATAAGTTGTGGCATTGCTCAGACCACTGAATATCACAGCCAGCTAGGGAAGAGTTTCGTAGTAAACAGACTTGATCAGTGATGACAGGCCTTAGATGGGAATGCTACTAGTCTAATAAACACAAGGACATCAGATCCCTGACGCATTCGGTTTATTTAAGGTTGTTCACTAAATCTAAATCGGACCGAAATGATTCTGTTCCACTGCAGGTTATTTTAACGCGTGCCAAGTAATTACATATAACAGGAAAAAACGATGTGCATAATTTGATTCTCGCCAAGCAAAGCATCACAACGGACCTTTTCCCGTCGTAGAGACGCCGTATTTCCGTTATACAAATGTTACACAAATTAAAACAAGCCTATAAAGAATAGACAGCACAGTCGATGTCCTAAAGTGACCCATAAAGTAGTTTTAACGTGTTTTCAAACCTGTAAGCATTTCTTTCTTCTGTGGAACACAAAATAAGATACTCAGAATATTTTTGAACACCACCAATCATTTTTTTGGAATAGCTTAATGATTATTAGGGTTAATAAACGATGACAAAATTTTCATTTGTGGGTAAATGATTCCTTTAAGTTGTCCAATTTTCATAGAAAGACACGTTAAGATTCTCCACAAAACAACTGACTGCACTTTCATCCCACTAAGCCTCGTTTTCATTTGCATCAAATTACATGCCGCCCACCCGTGTCCATGCAATTATTTCACGAACGACTGTTTAGAATGAACTAGCTCCAGAAATGTCCCATCCGATAACAAGTAACAGTTTTCGCAACAACACAACGGTGACGATGCAAGTGCAACGCTAGTTCAACAAGTGTGTTTGTGCACGCTGGTGTTTAATAAGATTCTGCAGTACATGTGGCTTGTGTTGAGTGGATTATTAGTATTATGACCTCACCGCTCCTCCACCCTCTGTGTACGCTTTTGTCTTTAGCTCCGACTAACACCTCTCAGCCTTTCCAGCTATCTTCTATTGTGATCGGCTCCACCGAACCACCTGCGACTTTGCTGCACACCATTTCGTCCATTATTACCCTGCAATGCTAAGTACACAAATCCTCAAGCGCTCATTTCACCAACACACAGAAATTACCACATAATCTGTTCCGCAACCAATATAACTGTTGCATAACATGGGGATAAACGTTCAGACTGATTGGGACTTCTTAAAACAAAGCAATGAGTTCATTTTTCCTTTGAGCTCAGGTTGCTTTTATGCTCAAATTTAACTCGAAATCTGCGTTTTCCCAGTATGAAACGCTCTGTTGAGTCATATATTTGTTAGAGTTGGTGGACATCAATAGAACGCCAGTCTTTGGGTGATTTGCACATGGAACAAAGGGATCCCCATGTGGCACACACAAGTGAGGAGGAAAGAACCAGCTAGAGGCTCGAAGGACAATGGATCTGTCTGTTCTTCACACGGCGCATCCGGGGAAAATACTTTTCTCTGTGTCTCCGTTCATGGAAGTTGAGACGGCGTACACGGAGCTAAACCACATCAATATCTGCAGCAATGTGCATCAAATTATGATGGCACAAACAACTGCTACATGAGCAACATATGCTTCGGTTAAACGCTTCCAGCCGTTGAAAAGTAATGAGTCATGCAAAAACGAAGACTAAAGGTATGCCCGCATTAGCAAAAGCTCTAAAATTTCACAGGCAAAAGGTCCATTCTCTATTACAGATCTACTTGAAAAGCTCCTGTAAAAATCTCTTCGATTTGGCCTCACAGCAAAGTTCTAGTAGTTCAGGTAAAAAGTTGTCCTTTCCAGCAGACTAGTTGGAGAGAACTTTTCTAGCAAAACTTCATCAAAGGCCTGATATTGCTAGAAATAACGTCGCAATTCTTTGATTTCACTTGACCGCTGCATTGACTGCAATGGCACGTGTGTATTGAAGCTTCCCCACTCGAGTGATCCGATATCCGTACCGGCACGCCGAATCGATACAAATTAATCGTTTATCAACTTTAATTATGCTAACATCTAACAGCAGAGCAGACCAAAGCATAATCGATAACATACCGCGTACTAATCATAGTAACCCAACCATAGCAATCACAAGTTCCAGTCACACGCACTCAAATCTGTCGGCGTCACGTGATGGCTCTGCTAAATGCGATGTGGTCTCAACAGGAACGGCCTCTCCAGCCACGATGAATTAACTCTGATTCGACGCGTGTGCCGACACGCAGGACAAACGATGGGGACCGCCCTGGGGGCGTCATTTGTGCTGCGCCGCTGCCGCTGCAATCGATGGCTGGCATGTGCCAATACCAGATGTTTCTGGGAAACTTCCGCAAAGCCTAAATGCCAAATGACACGCAAATAAAACGGTCAATGCAAGTGCTGGCAGTCATCAACTACTTAAAGCAAAAGTCTACAGTTTTCTTGGATCACCACAAAGAGCGCGAGAACATAACAGACGGTTTAGAAAGACAAACGCCGGTTTGTATGCGTGTTGTTTTCGATGAACAGACTCGATACGGTATGTTTTGGTACGCTTTTCATAGCATCCACCGACAAAGTCCCCAGTGCGTGGGAACACTGATGGGATCAGACCAAACAAAGAAACCGATGAGAAGATGATGCAAAAAAAACTAGCGAACGTGGCATAATCATGTTGTTTTAGAGATCAAGAGGAAATATGTGTACAGTTGTTTACTCTTCTTTAGGAACTTAGGAAGATAACTATTTGTATTTAGGATCTCAAAGACATGATGGAATTGTAAGGACTGGCACTCATTTCACTTTCACCGAGAGTGTCATTTTTTAGAAATACGTTTTTTTAACAGAATCAAGCATTCTAGAGACCCATATACATTTAAAACAATTGTTGCAGATTCTCTGCCGGTAAATTTCACAATGATTTTCAGAGAATCTGCAAGTATTAAATTTGGAAGTAGTTTGAATCGGACTGCACTACTTGTGCTCTTTTTTTTTCCCATTGAAAAGAACCAGCTCTCAAGCGATTGTGTTTTGCACTGTATGTATGTTTAGTAGCTGCGGTGTTGCAGTAACATTTAATCATAGCTCAGAATATATTGTCTTAAGTGGTTTTTTTTTTTTTTTTGCACATTCCATAAATGCACATTAGAAAAGCACTAATAAAACTACGCGTTATAATAACTGTCCAATCCAGTAATTGAAGAAATATTTCAAAAACTAAAAAGTGCATGATGATTTCTACCTACGCCGCTTTTATATTCTCTGGAGCCAGAAAATGATGTTAAATACGGTCACGTACCGAAAAGAATTAAATCACAAACTTCATAACTTTCATAACGTGATTCAACGAATAACAAAAAGTCTGTCGCACTGAAGTTTGTTCGTATGAGGCAAGTCGTGTCTCGTCTGGCACTTCAATGCCCAAATACTGCATGTAAACAGAAGTCACGTTCACTTTACCTGCAGGTATGAACTCACGCGCGTGGAGGTTTCCGCGCGTAAACGAATGGGATCTATACACGGAGACGGACTGCGGTGAATCACACCGATGTCACAACATAAGACCTTGTAAATCAACTACAAAATCTCATGCGTAAACTCATCTGGAGTGTGCGTGCAGACGAGACACCGCGAGCGAAGTAGGCCACGACATCATTTTCTTGACAAGACCGAGTTTATAACACGCAAAACAAATCCCCTTACGCTACGGGCATTTGCACGGACTTACGCGTTTTGCACAAATGACAGCGTCGGCGTGTACGAACCGACGTCTCTGGCGATCGTGTTATTCCGAACAAAGCGTCCAGACGTGGCTTGGCGGTGCGCGCTCACCCTGACCGCGGTTCAGCATCCCGCTTCTCCCAGATCCCGGTCCCGTGCTTCGGCTTCGCTCGTCCGACAGTCTAATCTCCGGCGAAACAGCCACATTCCAGTCCCATCGATCCCGGCCCTGCGCGCTCGAGCTCCGCGGCGAATACAAAGCACTTGTTTGTCTTGACAAAAGCTCCGGTGATGTTCCCGAGGTTCCTTCGGCTCCCGGTCGGCTTCTCGTTGGTCGTGGGTGCTGCCAGTTAGTCCGCGCGCCGACAATCGCTTTGCACCTGCGAACAAGTCTTCGAGCGCAAATAGGATCTACATCAT